>NC_072737.1:79435450-79735450 GCF_026930045.1 Uloborus diversus | reverse complement strand
ATCAGTTCATACCGTATGTATGTTTTTTTTTTTTGTTTGTCCACTCATAGCGTCTCACCTAGTGAACCGATTTTGATGATTCTTTTTTTAATGGATAGAGGATGGCTCAACTTAGGTCCCATTACTTTGTTTGACCATATTTGTTCTTTAGAAAAAAAGTTATGGGCAAAAAACAGTAAATTTCCCTATTAAGTGATTAAAATGATATTGTAGCAAAGTTCTCACTTGTCATCCGTGGATAACGGTGGCTCAGTGGTAGAATTCTCGTCTCCTACAAGAGCAACCTGGGTTCAAATCCCGACTAGGACAAAGTGAATTTTACTAAAATTTCGTTTCTACTGTTTTCCGTGTTTTCTCGAATGTTCTATTAATTTCTGTATCTTTTCAAGTCTGGAAAGTTCCAGCACTTTTTCAAGTTGTATATAAGGAGATGTAACGTTCATTCGTGGTTCTGAATTAAGATCTCGAGTTGAGACTAACGAGTATTCGCTTCATTTGGCTTTCACATTGTCTTCGCTATCTTCATCTACGCGACAATATGAAACTCATTGTTATAAAAGTTTAGTGCCATATAACTGTAACATTAATAGTAATTGTAATGATAATTTTGAATAAAGGCTTTTCTAAAGCAATACAGTGATATAGAGCCGCACTTCTTACTAGGTAACTTCTTACTTTTACTGAAATATCTACATTTACACTAAAAAGAATGAAATAAAAAAATTTTGAAAAAAAAAATAGAACCGACTTCAAAATTGCTCTAAAAAGTGAAAAATAATTTTATTCTTTAAACACCATCGATAATACTTTTAAACATAATTTTTGAAGTTGGCGCAAAAACAAAAAGTAAAATCCATTGTAACCATGCTTCGTTCATATTTTTATCAAAAAATCATCCAAACTTAGGAACGAAACATTTATATCGTTACTCAAATATGCTGTCATCAATGCGTAATGCATGTGGTAGTGAAGAAACTGGACGTGGTTAAATTTATACTTGTAGTTGAGTTATGGCTGTGAATGGTTTTATCGATCGTTTTTGCGCCAACTTCAAAAATTATGTTTAAAAGTATTATCGATGGTGTTTAAAGAATAAAATTATTTTTCACTTTTTAGAGCAATTTTGAAGTCGGTTCTATTTTTTTTTTCAAAATTTTTTTATTAAACTTAACGTAAGTTGAAATTTCATTTACATCAAAAAATTATAATGGATAAATTGGTTGAAATTTAGCAAAAAACAATACGATGAATTTTTTACGGTAAGTTTATTTCTTCCTTCACAGCAAAGCAAACACAAGAAATAAAACAAATGTAAGATTTTTAGCGCAACAAATAAAAACAAAATTTAAAAAATAAATGAAAAAAAAAGATCAAAAAATTGTAGATGATAACAGTTTTTGAAACAAAGATGTAAATGAGTGAAAATTATCCGGATTGGGATAAAAATTATACCAAGAAAAATAACTGAGAAAAAATAAGAAAAAACAAGTTTTAAATAAGAGGAAAATCTTCTCAAAAAATAAGATCAATATTTCAAGAAACTGAAATGAAAAATATCCAAATCACCACATAAATTTTACCCAAAAAAACAATCAAAACCAACAACAAAAAATCAAGAGTGGACACTGAATTAGAGATTGAGGAACCAACTCCAGATTACAAGCAATGAAACTTTCCTCAATCCACAAATTCTTGTCGGAAGTATAATCAAAAATATGAATTCGTCACTCAAAAAAAAAAAAAAAAAAAAAAAGATCTATTTTTAAGGAGGGGAAACCTGAGTTCGAAGGACATGAACAATAACAGCGATTTGTAAATAAAACTAAATTGAAAAGGTAAGTTACTTTTATTTTCAGCAGTGCTCTGTTACGACGTCACGCGTGACTGATGATTGACAACTCCATTTATGGCAGAAACAATACATACAGCAGAATTATATTGCATCAGAACGAACTTCAGTGTATTTTCACTGCGATGGGAAAGGCAAAGCAGTACCATTTCACTAGGGATTGCAATTGCAACAAGAACTTTTAGGAATAATGGAGGGTTGTTTTACAGATCATTTTAAATAATGGAAGTGCTCATTGACGCCAAAAAGACACTTTTCAAGAGAAATTTTTTTCCCAAACGGACTCAAAAACGAATTGCTGTTTGCAACTGCAATTTTTTAACATTATTTCTATGATTTATGATGTATACAGCAGACTCTTTCAACGTTCAACTCTATAAGCAATATTTGTTTTACGAGTTAAAAAACGAGTTGCTTACAAACATTAACTTTTTTTACAGCAACATAAAGATTATAGTAGAAACGCTGAACTAAATTCTAAACGACTTTTGAAGGTAGAAGTCAAAACTGCCAAAACTGAAGGAAGGAAACTGCCAGGAATAGTCATACATAACTAGAAAAAATGAAATATTATCTCTACGTTTAATTCAAATTTTATTTGTGCATTCGTTTATATAATAAGTTGCTCGCACACACACACACACACAGTTAAGTTTATGATTTTACAAAAGCTCATCTTGGACCGGAACCCCGCACTGGTTATGCACAGCTAGGCTATGAATTCGAATTCCATCGAAACGATCCAAGAAGCGAAGATCCAAATTTTTCAATGATTAAAAAATTATTCGCAAAAAAAAAAAAAAAAATCACAGTAAATCAAGGGCGGATCCAGAAAATTTTCAAGGAAGAGACGATTTTTATTAATTACCCTTTTCTTCGTTTCTTCACTCTCCCCCTAACGTCATAAAAAATCGCCCTTCTATTTTTTTTTTTTTTTTTTTTTAGTTTAACATTTCCTAAGGAGTAACCCTATCCCAT
This sequence comes from Uloborus diversus, assembly GCF_026930045.1. Classification (NCBI taxonomy): domain Eukaryota; kingdom Metazoa; phylum Arthropoda; class Arachnida; order Araneae; family Uloboridae; genus Uloborus; species Uloborus diversus. The sequence continues at coordinate 79,732,623 of NC_072737.1, read as the reverse complement.
ACCTCAGCATGTTCAAAAGTATCCTACGATAGCGTCCTTTAGATTTCGCTTTCGAAAATTTTTTAAAGCAGGGCACCTTCTCTAATATCATCTCTAAAATGGTCTGAGCTTGAGCTTTTGGAGCTTCAATTTCGTAAAAATTAACGTAGAAAGTTTAAATCCCAATCCCTAAAGTAAAAAAAAGGGCTAAAATTGCGTTATCAACACTTCAATTGCGAAAACACTCTCTAGGAGAGTTTTTTTTTTTTCTTCTAACATCATATACGATCGTTTAAAACTGTTTTTGTAACTTCAGAATCGAAAATATGCCCCGGGAGAAATCCTTTATCTCGGCTGAAGGAGGGTCCTTGTATGCGTCCTTGCAGCAAATTGATTTTAGAAATCTTTGTATTTGGTTGTGTTGGGTTGCCACTGCTGCATTCTTCGGACTTGATATTGAGATTGAGCAGCTGCATAGCCCGGTCAATTTAGACATAAAAATAGTGATCAAATAACAAAAATTCCGGGAAAGCTAAATTTTTGTAGAGACCTTGGATTTAACATTACAAATAAAGTGCCAAAAGTCCCCGTCGATCCCATGTGCGCTAAAAAAGTTATTCGGGGTCAAAGGTCAAAATTTTAGGTTTTTGGATTTTTCTCAAAAACGGTAAGTTTTATCGAAAAGTACCTCCAGACCAAAGTTGTAGACCTCAAAATTCTCTATAAAAATGGTCCTTATGATTTTTATCTCCAAAACCAAACCATTTCCCAGATATTGCGTACTCTCAAAAGACAGCCAGTCACTTACAGAATTCCCTCTACTCGCATGGCCTTGAATAACATCTGGCTATTCTAATCCGCGTGGCATCGTTCACGTACTCGGAGATGCCCAACCCACTAAGGGCATGGGCGCAGCCCTCAATATCGTGGAACCCCCCCCCCTCAAAAACAAGAGTCTTCTCCAAAAATTGAGAAAAATACCCCTCTAAACAACCCCCCCCCCCCCTTAAATGTTTTTTGAGCTCTCAAACTGTAACCCCATTTCATACAATAAAACATAGTTTGCCTGGCGAGTCGCATTATTATCTGATATTCCTTTTTTAAGAAGATGATCCAAGTTTACCCACTTCTGCTTATCAAAGAACTCAAATTAAAATCTGGAATTGTAAATTTTCGCTGTACAATCGAATTCTTCAAACTTGTCATCGTATTATGTTTGGATCATCAGCTCTTGTTCTGCAAACTGGTTACTTTGAGAATCTAAAAAATATAACACTATGTATTGCGGATGACCATCAGAGAACTTGTTTCGAGACGGATTACGACGACCAGTTCGAAGATGGACAAAGAACATTTACAATTCCAGATTTCAATTTTGAAGCTGAGAGAATACTATGAGCTCATTGATAAGCACAACTGGTAAAACTCGGCAGCTCCCTCTTTCAAAAAGGGGACTTTCGATAAAACTTTGAAAGAAATTGCTTGATAGCGTACCTACTGAGTACAGGGTGGCGACAGGAACTGTGAAAAAAAGTTCCCTGACTTTTCCCTGATTTAAGTTCACCAAATTTCCCTGATTTACGTTACCAATAATAATGGTTTTCTTTCTTTGCTCTACTTGAAATCCATTGTATGTTTGTATAAAATGCAGTATTTTAAATGTATTAAGTTGTGTAAAGTTGTTGTATTTTTAAAAGATGCTACTTTTTTAATAAAATGGTTAAAAAAAACATATCAAGTCAATTTTTTGGGGGGAAAAAAGCCTACAAAGCAGCATATTAAATTTTTCTACATGGAAAGATAATAGAAAATTTAAAAAAAAAATACTTGACTTCCAGAAACCACTCCACTTAGCATAAGAATTTTAAGAAACTATTAAAATTACTCTTAAAAACATATGTGTATTTATGATAGAATTAAAAAGCAATTGAAATTATTTTGAACTAAGTTTTCAAACAGTATAATAATTGTTGCAAGAATAACAAGTAATAATGAAATAATAAAAGTAATGTAGTTATTCTGATATAACTAAATGACATATTTATGCAAAACAGATGAAACCATTTGACATCCATTCATAGGGAACTTTTCTCTAATCAAGAACATAGGTTTTAATGAATGAATACAGCATTTTAACAATAAAAAAAAAAAAAAAAAGATATTTACGTAAGTGCACAAGTTAACTCTATTTCAAATGATTTCAGTATGTAACGAAAAAAAAAAACATTAGATTCCTTTTGTAACAAACAATTTTAAAATGCAAGAAAAAAAAGCAATTAGTTAATTTTAAAATATATAAAAGAAGAATACAACTTGGTTATAAAATTTAAGAATCACTTAAGTCTGCAGAAATGAAAACCTTTATAATCTGCGGTGACAACTAATAGTATAACGGCAAAAAACAAAGTTTTTTTTATTGAAAGTTCAATTTTAGAAATTAAATTTAAAACGCGAAGAAGTAATAACTTTTAAGCTTTTATAGTATTAATTCAAAAATCAAATATTTCTTCTTGAAATTGTGATTACAGTACGCTAATTACTTCGAGACAATGGAATAAGGCAAAGGAGCTAAGGCATTAATGAAGGCTTCCTCTTTGCATGTATGGTTGTTTATTTTACGTAGCATTAAAAACGTAAACGGAAATTTCAAGCTAGATAAAATAAACAACCTAACAGACACAGAAGCAATCTTAGGAAGTTCATCCTGTGGTTAATAAGTAAGATTCAATACTTTGACGCTGAGGAAAAAAGATACACAAATATGCGGCAGCGTATAATCGCACTTCATTAATTTTATTTTTTTATATATTTTTTTTTTCGAACAGATAATTGGCGGAAAATGCGTAGGGAATTAGAGTACTTAATTTTGTAAAGCAAAAAAAAATTTTTTTTTCTTCATAAAATCAATTTTCCCTGATTTTTTGTTATTTTTTCAAAAATCCCTGATATTTCCCTGACTTTTCCCTGATTAATAAAGTTCCCTGACTTTTCCCTGATCTCCCTGATTTCCCTGATCTGTCGCCACCCTGGAGTAGTATGGCTTTCAAAACCTCACATGTCATACTAAAGCAGCGAGACGATAGGTAAAATAACAGAAAGAAGTGTCAGGTACAGTTTGTTGTCTAACCAAACGGGATGGATTTATTCAATTCAGATTAGAATCTAGAAATATTAAGCCACAATACCATCAAGCCACAATTTCAATCAAGACCGAAAATTATGAGAAGCAAAATAGTTCAACTCGCCCGCCAAACTTATGTTTTATTGTAATCAATGTGGTTACAGTTTGAGGGCTCAAAACCCATTAAAGTTTCTTTAGCTACGTCTTTTGTTTTAAAGGGTGACTTATGTGGGCTGTTGCAAGCAACATTAATATTTTAAAATTTTTATACTTAACCTTCGTTCTCTATCATAGGTAAATTTGACATTTTGAGCCAAAGTTATAGGCTAAGTGAAGAATTAACATTTTTTTTACTAGATAAGAAATGCTTCTATTGCTCTTTTTTTCCGTATCTATGTAAGAATTAATTAATATGAAAGCAAACTTTTACAAATCATAACTTCTAATGTTTTTTCTCTAGGTACGGAGCAACACTGTGTTAATCAATTCTGACACTATATTGGTCAAATTCAAGATTCAACGCATGTGTGGAACTTTAAAATAGTTTATTATTAAAATGATCAAATGCAATGTGTAATCTACACAAAAAGCCTGCTCTTAAGAGCGATAACATCAAATTTATCAAATTTTGATACTTGATGAAATTATTGTAACTTTTTCCAGTTTTTATGCATTTATGATCAACTTCAAGACGGAGCGACACCTCAAGATATTTTTTGCGGTCGAAATCCTTTTGCATAACCAAATATCTTTACAAAAGGCAACTTTTCCGGGTTATTACTTAGCGTTTATCAGATTTTGATTTTTTTCAATCCACCCTAATGAAGATATCCAGTACTTCAAAAGTAAGTCCACCTCGTACTAGAGTGGTATTAAGTGAAAATGTATCCAGCTTTTGTTGTAAAAAACACTGCTTATTTTGTGGTGAGGAAGCGGATGAAGAGGCTGAAAAGAACAAAACGCAGAATTATCGCAGAAAATTCTTAAATTTTCTACACTTGCATTCAAAGAATCCCTTTTACAATTAGCTAAAGATCGTTCGGAGGTGTACCAAGAGCTGCCCTTGCACGTTTTAATGTTGAATATGATTTAGTCGCTGCTTTATGAATATTTCTGCGATAATTCTGCGCTTTCTTCTTCTCAGCCTCTTCATCCGTTTCACAGCCACAAAATAAGCAGTGTTTTTGAAAACAAAAGCTGGATTCAAATTCACTTAATCGCGCTACAGTACGAGCAGGACTTACTTTTGAAGTATTTGGCCTTGGAATTAAATCCTCACGTTGCTGCAGAGATTGAACTTTTCCGGGTGTATGATTTTCTGCAATCCACGCGAATTGTAACGGACTTTTGACTTCTTAAATAATCAGCATTCTTATAAGTTCTCCCGACACTTGCATCGATTAAAGTTGGCATTCCACGACTGCCCAGCACAACAGTTTCACCTTCAGTCAAAAATTTGTTGCCAATAAAGCAAAATTGTGACATTTTTCTTAAATATTGATCAGCACAAAAAATAGACGCTTGTAATAAATACGTTTATTCACTCGAATTGCACGTTTAACTCTAAAAGAAGCATGTACGTCAGCCCACCTAGAAGGGGTCATGGCCCAGACTGCGCCATCGAAATTTTTAGGGGGATTGTTTTGAGGGGTATTTTTCTCAGTTTTTCGAGGGTTGCTCTTGCTTTTGAGGGGGCTCCACGATATTGAGGGGTGCGCCCATGCCCTTAGTGGGTTGGGCACCTCCGGGTACGTGAACGATGCCACACGGATTAGAATAGCCAGATGTTATTCAAGGGTCATGCGAGTAGAGGGGATTCTGTAAGTGGCTGGCTGTCTTTTGAGAGTACGCAATATCTGGGAAATGGTTTGGTTTTGGAGATAAAAATCATAAGGACCATTTTTATAGAGAATTTTGAGATCTACAACTTTGGTCTGAGGTACTTTTCGATAAAATTTCCCGTTTTTGAGAAAAATCCAAAACACCTAAAATTTTGACCTTTGACCCCGAATAACTTTTTTAGCGCACATGGGATCGACGGGGACTTTTGGCACTTTATTTGTAATGCTAAACCCAAGGTCTCTACAAAAATTTAGCTTTCCCGGAATTTTTGTTATTTCCATTGTCTAAATTGACCGGACTATGCATGCATGTTACAAGCATGTCATACTGTACGCATTTCAAGAGTACACATTAAAATATAAATAGGCATCAGGCAGAAATTTGCAATGAAAAAAGCATACACATGATTTTGTGTCAAATATCAATCAAATTATTAACAAAAAAAAGCCGGCATAACGATCTCATTTTACAATCTGTTTTTTTATCCAGACCAAAAACCGGGCAATCCCTGATCCAGAACCCCCAGAGGTATCGTTTAACGGACTTCGTGATCACGAGCTTATTTAACGTCCCCCAGTCACCATTATTGAAGACGGTGGATTTTCGACCGGCTAGGATCGAACCCATGATCCTCCGGTCACAGGTTCGATGCCTTACCGATTAAGCCACCACAGTCGCACTCGAGCACTCCCTAAAATATTTGTGGAGGTTCTGGGCACTCCCATCGCAAACAAGTAGGTAAAAAGAGGGAAAGAATGAAGGGAACATTTTATTTTCTTACGAACTTAGCTCAGTGGTGCCCAACCTTTTTCTGCCCGAGGACCGCACCTCATATTAAAATTATTCTCGCGGGCTAGAACACATATAAAATCTCAAAATACAGTAAAACCCCTCCTAACGGACACCCCTCAAGTGCAGACACCCCTCTTATATGGATTTTTTTTAATTCCCTGATTCTATAACGGACAAAAATTTTTGTCCCGTTAGTGTCCGCATTAGAGGGGTTTTACTGTACAGTAAAACCCCGCCTAACGGACGGCCCTCTTATGTGGACAATTTTTAATTCCTTGATTCCAATGAAAATAACATTATTAAACCCCTGTTCTGCGGATACCCTTCTATAGGGGGCAAAAAAAATTGTCCCGTTCGTGTCCGCAATGGAGGGGTTTTACTGTAGTTTCTTTTACTAACATGGGAAAATGAAAGAAAATTACAAACCAACAATTATTATTGTTATCAACTACTTGATGCTTATTTTATTAAATACATGTTTTCTGAAACCAAATTCTGACAACTTGTCTCCAAATTTATGAAACTGTCACTAACTGTGCTTTTCGATTTGTGACATAGAGCAAATCAACGTGTCACACGGATCCTTTTTGCGGCCGTAAGTGGACCGCGGGCCGTAAGTTCGGCACCAGTCTTAACCAGGGTTGCCAGACGTCCCGGATTTCAAGGGACAGTCCCGTATTTCGAAAAAGTGTTCCGCGTCCCGGAGAACTTCCATACGGGACGGCTAAAGTCCCGTATTTTAGCTGATAACAATATTTTACAGAACGAGATAACATTTTAAGGAAAAAAGAAGAATTAATTTGAATTTTGACCTCTTGAATTCAAATTATGTTTTTCGCAATCACAAGTGTGTGAAAGCAGGCGTGTGTATTTGTGTGTGGGGGTATGTGTGTTTGTGTGTAGGGGGTATGTGTATGTGTGTGTAGGCATGTGTGTTTGTGTCTGTGTGCTGGCATAAATGTGTGGGTAGTTGTGTGTATAAATGTGTGTGTGGGGGGGGGGTGTATATGTATGTGTGTAGGCATATGTGTTTGTATGTGTGTGTAGGCATATGTGTTTGTGTCTGTGTGCAGGCATGAATGTGTGGGTAGTTGTGTGTATGTGGGTGTATGTTTTTGTGTGTGTGTAGGTGTCTGTATGTATGCGTGTGTGTATGTGTTTGTGTATGTGTGTAGGTGTATACGTGTGTATGTGTTTGAATATGTGTGTGTGTAGTTGTGTATGTATACGCGTGTGTGTAGGACATGGATGCAACCTGAGACGGCTTTCGCTATAGGAGCAGCACCGTGAGGAGCCGGTCGACGGTGAGGAGGGTGGCGGTGGGAAAATAAAAAGATAGGACGCCAAAAACAGTCAAATAAAAGCAATAAGCAATTGTGATTGCTCAAAAATTAAGTAAAACAAAAAATGTCAAATAATGAGCAATAAGAAAATTATGTAGCAGGAAATTCCAAAATTGTTTTCGTTTTGATTTGGTTTGCATGTTTTGTTTTGGTGGCAGACGCCCTGGGTGTGATTTCCTTCTCTTCTTAGGTAAATCTTTCCTGCGTGTGTCCGGAGGCAAGGCGCTTGGCACGCAGTCCTCTATATATTTATGAAGCTTCTAAATAAATCTTAATATATAAAAATCAATGTCCTGAGATAACATATATACATATATATATATCAACGCACAGCCGAAACCACTGAAGCTTCAGACTTGAAATTTGGCAGGCATGTCCGCATGATTACGAAAGTAACCACTAAGAAAGGATTTTTCGAAATCTCAATTAGTTCGGGAGCAATTAATTAAAACCTCTTAATTTCTGCGAATTTAAAACCTGTCATTGAATTCAAATCCCTTATTTTCGAAGGCTTTCCTCCATTCAAATCATTATTCAGTACTTCATCTCAACTTTTGGTCGATAGCGAACTATAAATTTGATATTGTTTTTGTTTCTCACGTGGTTCTTCGAGGCTTTTCTCAAGTCAAATCATAATGTTTCTGTCTATTGCTTTCATTTTTTTCAAAACTAGAAACGAAGTTTTTAAGAACATCATCACAGGCGGACTATCCTTTTGAATTTAGAAGAGTGCAGTTTCCTGTTAAAGTTTGCTTTGCAATAACCATTAATAAGTCACAAGGACAGACATTAAAAGTAGCAGGGACCGATTTAAGAGAAGACTTTTTTTCACACGGCCAATGTTATGTAGCTTGCTCCAAAGTCGAGCTACAGTCGTCCATCAAGCAGCTTAATAATTTTAGCACCAGAAAAAAAAACTAAAAATGTTAAAGAACTTCTTGCTTAAACATAGGTATATCAATAAAATGTGGATGGCCTGTGTTTGCAAAGATAATCAATACTTTAAAAGGATCTTTAATAACAGTTGAAGATCGGTTAAGGACAAGGGGATATATATATGGAGTCCAGGTGCCCCGGGATCCTCTCAAAATTAGAAAAAATTATAGCTAATAAGTAATTATTATAGGGGATTTTCGAAACTAGGTGCACCAAGCACTGTTAACCCCTGCTAATTCCATTACCCGAGCAATGCCGGGTACGGGAATGCTAGTAAATAAATAAAAACATTACTCTGCGCATTCGTCGTCAATCACAATGAAAACGGTTTTTATACATAGATAGTCGACATTTTGTGAGGTTTAATGCTTTGTTGCGATTGAATTTTTCAGATTTAGCATGAACAGACGTCTCTCACCCCACCCCCCTTCTTTTTCACTCATAGAAACCTGTCCCGTATTCACTGTTCTTAAATCTGGTAACCCTGGTCTTAACTAACAGAAGAGCATTTCTTCCATCGAGCCAAATTGAAGGAAACAAAATTTTGCTTTCGCGGATGAACTTACCTTAATCCAAAAGTGGTAACATTTAGTGTCATTTTATACTCGACGAAAGAGATCCGCAGTGACGAAAATTAAAGCCCTGGATGCGTAGGTATACAGGGCTTTAACGAAAATATGCTTCGAACAGTCAAAAGGGGTTTTTAAATCGACTGGTGAAAATTATTGAAAAAGAAAGAGAGGAAGAAAAGAAGTCTAACAAATATTTGGTAAAGAATTAGGGTAACATTTTAATATGTTAATCAGTCATTAATGAATAGTTTTGTTAAAAAATCCTAACTACTGTATAATTTAATATGCAGAAAATGTTACTGAGAATCATAAGAACCACGCTTTGTTTGTTCATCAAGTTATGCTAAACTGAATGATTACGAGCTGAAGATTCGAAAACTTTTACTTTCTTTTTTAGTTTTAAAAATACTATGGAAAGTTGTGACAGTTCATTCGGCTTTGTTCTAATCATTCAGTTCAGCTAAACTTGATGAACGAACAGGACGTGATTCTCACTACATTTTCTCCATATTAAGTTACAGTTTGGATGTTGATTTTTTTTTTTTTTTTGCATTTAATCGGTGGCGTATATAGCACTCCCCCCCCCCAACCCCCACGGTGGGGAGGGGGAGCAAGAGGTATGAGGGTGCATGCTCTTCAAAAAAAAACGCTATGTAACAATTACTTATTTTTACTTAAAAATTTAACTTTTTTACACTTAAAAATCATGCGGGGGGGGGGGGGGGCACCGAAGTCTATGTACGCTACTGCACTTAATCGGTATTTACAGCGAAACGTACGTGGGTTATTTCTCTTGCAATGTGGAATTTTGCAATCCTGAATTTTTGATTTTTGAACATTTCAGGAAAGATGCAGTTTGTCATGTTTTTGAAAGGCAAAATATGTATCTTGGTGAAACTACAATAGTTCATGAAACATATACATTTATTTTGCAGATAATGATGCTTTAGTTTGTAAAAAGGACAAAAAGTGTCATTACCATCCCATGTTAAAAAATCATGTAGAAATTCCAGAAAAAAATTTTTTTTTTAAAGTGGTTTTAAGGTTTACAATTAAGTACTAGCAATAGACTGACAGAAAATAAAAAACAATATATCATTTTAAGTCTTTTAATAAATTAAAAATAATTTTGAGATTCTTTCTTTTTTTTAAGTATACTGAATGCATTACATCATTCACTTTCACTCGTTCAAATTAAGTCTTATAACCTAAGGTAAATATGCTTTCTAAAATAATGATAGAACTAACTATTTAAAATACATTTATTTATAATAATTTGATGACAAGCAATTCTGTAGCAAGGACGGTAATGACTCTGGAAGGATGGTAATGATCATGGCAGAATGGAAATGAGGTAAACATGTTTAAAATAACTTTAAACAAACATACAGTAAAATTAATGTCAAAATGCTATGTTTTTTCAAAACAGAATATTATTACGTCATTATTTATGTATTTATTTTGCATTAAATACAGATGCTGTGAGTAATTATGTTCCTCTTTTGCTAAACAAAAATTGGGAGGGATTTTTTTTTTAAATCAAAATTTTTAGATTTTATTCTGTTTCGGACACCCGTCCTCCTTTTTTTAACTTCGTGTTTGAGCACCCCTTCCCCCCCCCCTTTTTTTTTGAACCCGGCGCCACTGATTCCAAGTACAGTTTAGAAATCTAAATGAAATTTTCAAAAACTATCAAAACCAACAAGTAACAAATTCAGTTGCAAGATTTGAAAATATTCTAAAACAAAAACAACGTGTCAAATTGAATTAATGATAACATGGGGTTAAAAGGTTTTTTAAAGCCGTCATCAAGGCTAAAATAAGGAAGCAAAACCTTGCCAAAATGTAAATCTTAAAAGAATATTATTTAAAGAAAAAACTACGAAAGCAGACTGCAGAGCGGAATAGCAAGAGAAGTTAAAAACGTTCCCATTACGTTTGAATATAAATTATTTTTGGTTTCATTGAATTTCGAAATTTTTAAAACACAGCTAACATGCAAACATTAAAAAAATATATTTATTTATTTATTCATTCATTAGAATTATTATTTAGACAAATAACTACACGAAATGTCCTTTAAAATGTCAGAACACGAAATAAGCGTTTTTATACCTTACTACTTTTTTCACAATATTTTTACACTGCCTACTTAATTTATTTTTAAAAAAAACTTCACTTTTAAACTTAAAACAAACTTATTAGATTCACTGACTGAACTGTACTTTTATTTAAAAAACGCTTTAACTACAATGTGTGTTTTCACCCAAGCTTTTTACCAGAAGTTCGAAGGTATTAGATGACTGAGCCTCAGCAACTGCCGGGGTTTATTTATTAACTTCAATTGGCCAAAAAAAGACAAAAAATTATGAGAAATACCTTTTTCTTATCCTGCTAATTATGCTTTAATTACACTGGTTTCCAATGATTTCAAGTGAAATTGCATCAAAATCGATTGTCTATTCCTCTGCACAGAAGAGGAGATATTTGAAGAAAAATTCAATTTTAATATCGCGTTCAACAAGAAACAATCCAAAAGGCTTACAAATTAGAAAAATATACATGTACTGAAACTGTCTTCATACATTTGTAACCTATCACTAGCTATAATTGACCTCAAGTATTGAACATTTTAAAGATATTTCACAGATTAGCCAGGGGTTCCCCCCCCCCTAAGGGCGCCCATAAGCAAACTTTTAAGGGGGGCTCAAAAGTTTTCCCCATGGTTTAGCAGAGAATATTTTCCCCATGGAAACCAATTTCAAAACAGATTAGAGACATTAAAATTTGACATTTTTAATAACTTATTCATTAATGGCAGAAAAAGAAATTTTTATACATTTTTGCAAAGAAAAAGACATTAAAAGCAAGAAAGTTCTCATTTATAAAGGGGGGGGGGCTTGAGCCCTACTTACCTCCTAACATGGGCGCTCTTGCCCCCCTAAGAACAGGGGGCACCCCTAAATATCGCGAATACCCCCCCCCCCCCACACAAATGAGAAAAGACCCTTTATCGAAAATTTTGATGCCGATTCTGGCGTTATATTTTGCTCTATACTTTGGTCACTGCTAATCCCATAATTATTAAAAAGTTAAAGGTACTTTTGTATTTCAGAGCTTTTTCAAAATTGTAAATTCCAAAATCAACAGGGTGGCGACAGGAACTGTGAAAAAAAATTACCCGACTTTTCCCTGATTAGGTTTACCAAATTTCCCTGATTTACGTTAGCAATGATAATGGTTTCCTGGGATCTTTGCCCTACGTGAAAACCACTGTAGATTAAATAAAATGAAGTGTTTAAAACGTTTTAAGCTGTTAACTTGAAAAGATGCTCCTTTTTTGAGTAAAAATAGTACATAAAATTAATCTACATGGAAATATTACAGGAAATCTAAAACAAATACTTTACTTCCAGTAGCATAAGAATTCTAAGAAATTCTTAAAAACACTCTTAAAGACATAGCTAAATCATGATAAAGCTAATAAGTTTATATGGAAATAATTAGAATTTTCAAGCAGTATAATCATTGCTGCAAGAATAACATAACAATAGTGAAAGTACAGAAGTAATGTAGTTTTACTAACATAAACAATAAACATATTTATGTGAAACAAATTGAAACCTCAATAACCAGTCATATTGAGCAATTCTCTAATCAAGAACATATACAAATACAAAAGTGACGACCAGCAACAGGCTCTGGGCCCAGCTAGACTGGCCCTAGTCAATTTACAATCCCCAGTGAAGATCAATGGCCCTCTTAAAACTATCTACTCCCTTGCTCATTACCACCTCTTCCGGTAAACTGTTCCAAGGTTCCACTACCCAGCTAAAATAATAATTTTTCCTAACATCCATGTTAGCCAAAGATTTAAATAGCTTAAAACAATGACCCCATGTCCTGTTTTTCAGTGCTAAACTTCAGCCCCATAACATCTTTCATTTTAATAAATTTAAACAACTGAATCATGTCCCCTCAGTCTCTTCTTTGAATACATAGGTTTTGATGAATGAATACAGCATTTTAACTATTACAAATAATAAAAATATTCACTTGTCTGTACAAGCTAACTTAACTTCAAATGATTTCATTATTTGATGGAAAAAAAAATCTTAGATTACTTTTGTAACAAACAACATTGAAATGCAAAAAACAATTAATTTATTTCAAAATATATACAATGGCTCCCAAAAGTGTTCGTACACCTACGACTTTCAATGAAATAGGACCTTATCCATTAGTTAGAATTAATATTTTGTAACAGGTATTTAATTATAAGATCTAAATGATCAATTTTCAACAAAATTACATGAAATTTATTTTAAAAATATTAAAACTCATTTTTTTAAAAATCAAAAACCAAAAAGTGCCGGAAATTTTATCTTACAAAAGTCTTTGTACACTTTAAAAAATGTCTTTATATTATTGAATAATCTGGCTTTTTATTAAGTTATTATTTAGTAGAATATCATGCAGTATCAACAACAACTTTTAAACATCTAGGAACAGATTTCATTCTTTTTTCTTTCATTTTTTGCATAATTTCTGAGCAAGTATTCAACCACACTTCAAGTCTTACTGTTTCTAGCTCTATTTTCGTTCCAAAGCCGTATTTTCGTAATCTAGCATCTAGATATCTCTAAATATATTACATTAAGTTCAAATCTGGAGATAGAAGGGGTATTAACTTTGGGACAATTTTTGACACTAGACACAAACGTTGAAAACTGTGGTGCTTCTTATCGTTATCTTGATGAAAAACGATGATGCCGATATGCACCTTCACCGTCCTGATTAACTGGTCCTACTAAGTTCTTAAGATTAAGTTCCTAGTTTTTCCTTCTATTTACAATTATACAACAATTTACCCAAAAATGATGAATTTATTTTCATGAGTAAGTAAGATGTTATTCCAAAACGTTTTGAGCTTATTTATCATTGGTTTTGTGACGAAAAGCGTAAGCTTTCTGCTTTTCGCACGGCCAAGAACATTTCTGCGGGAAGAGGTCCCACGTAATCCAGGATAATCAGAGAACTTGGCGAACAATTTTAGGTGAAAATTAAACGTACAAGTCTTTGTTTAACTCTGCAGAAACTTTTACAGCACTCAAATGTGTATTTTTCATAATTTTCTTAACTGTAAATCTCCGATCACGATTTGTCAACTTTTCCGGTTGACATTTTTTAATCTTGTTTTCGGTCTGATTCTTTTCTTTTAAGCATTTTATCAAGAACTTTACTACAGAATGGAATAAAGTCTAGTTTAGAGACATTTCAAACGAATTTGCCGCTACTGAGGGGAAAAATTTCAACTTTCGAATGGTGTTGGTGGTTTTTTTCGAATACCAGCCATTTTAAAGTAATAAGCACAATATCTTTACTAATAATAAAGCTAAAAGTCTCTCTGTCCGGGGGATGTCTGGATCTCTGTGACGCGCATAGCGCCTAGACCCTTCGGCCGATTTTCATGAAATTTGGCACAAAGTTAGTTTGTAGCATGGGGGTGTGCACCTCGAAGCGATTTTTCAAAAATTCGATGTGGTTCTTTTTCTATTCCAATTTTTAAAACAAAAATATCATAAGATGGACGAGTAAATTATCATAACGTGGAACCGCAACATGGGTACAAGCCAATTGGCGAGAAAATTCACCATACATCTTCTTCTTTATCTTTACTAATAATAAAGTTGAAAGTCTTTCTGTCCGGAGGATGTCTGGATCTTTGTGACGCACATAGCGCCGATTTTCATGAAATTTGGCACAAAGTTAGTTTGTAGCATGGGGGTGTGCACCTTGAAGCGATTTTTCGAAAATTCGATTTTGTTCTTTATCTATTCCAATTTTAAGCCCATTTTTCACAGAAATTTAATAAAATGGGAAAGAATTTGTTCTGAAAATTATCTTCCTTTATCTTTCTTTTCTTTACTTCTTTATCTTTCTTCTTTTCTTTTCTTTTTAAAAAACAAACCTGAAAGTCTCCCTGTATGGATGTTTGGAGATCTGTGACGCGCATAGCGCGCCTAGACCGTTCGGTCGATTTTCATGAAATTTGGCACCAAGTTAGTTTGTAGCATGGAGGTGTGCACCTCGAAGCGATTTTTCGAAAATTCGATGTGGTTCTTTTTCTATTCCAATTTTAAGAACAAAAATATCATAAGATGGACAAGTAAATTACGAAATGATCATAACGTGGAACCGTAACATGGGTACAAGCCAATTGGCGAGAAGATTCACCATACATTATTTGCAAATATACACATACAAGCGAACCTAAAGACCTTTTAATTTTTCTATTACGGGCAAAGCCGTGCGGGTACCACTAGTTAAGGAATAAATAAACAAAAAATTAAAGCCAAATCACCTTAAATAATAAAAAAACCACATATGATAATTTTAATCATGAATTTATTTGAAAACATTTGAGTGTATGATGACTTTGGCGTATGACTGATGTGGCGTATTATTTCTCTGTTTCTTCATTTTTTGACCCATTTCAAAAAGAAGATCCGTCAATATTTTGGAAAAACTACAGGGTTTTATTTAAAATGACAAAGGAATGATGTGAAAAAAAAATTGGACTTCATATTCGAATTCAGTTTTGCGTTAGTTTGGTTTTACTAAAACATTTCAAAGTGCACGCACACTTTTGGGTACACATTTTTAAAATCGGGGGAAAATAAACCCTTTGAATAATCTGAGGCAACAGCAAATAAGAAAATTGACAAAAAACAAAGATGATTGTGATTTAACATGCAATTTTAGCAATTAAAATAAAAATGAGAAGAAGTAATAACTTTTGAACTTTGGTCAGTACTAATTTAAAAAACGAAGATTCCTTCTTGAGAAATCGTGATTACAGTACGCTAATTACTTCAAGAAAACGAGTAAAAGCAAAGGGGGTTATTGATGCATTTTGGACGTTTTTTCTTTGCCTGTAGGGTTGTTTACTTTATGTAGCATGGAACATGTAAAAAGGGAAATTCAAGCTACATAAAATAAACAACTTGACTGCACAGAAGCAATATTAGGCAGATCATAATGAGTTAATATTGAAGACCTTGGCATTGAGGAGAAACGATGCATAAATTATACAACAGTATATAATCACACATTAGTTTTTTTACAGATAATTGGTGGAAAATGTGTACTGAATTAGGGTATTTCATTTTGAAACATCAAAAAAAAAATTATCTTCAATTAATCCCTCCCTGAATTTTTGTTGTTTTTTCGAAATTCCATGATTAGTAAAATTCCGACTCTTCCCTGATCTATCTTCAACCTGTCCCGCTCCCCCCCCCCCCCTCCAAACGGTATGTAGAGATTTTTGAAACCCCTCTCCTTCTCGGAAGCGAAGGTCGTAGCCAGGATTTTGTTTTGGGGGGGAGGGGGGAAAGGGTCTTAAATTTTCTACAAAAAGACGAAAAAGTCACGTGTTGCTCTGATTTTTGAATCATTATTGGGCATTGGTAGGCATATGGTAACAGGAGGGGATGGCGGGGACAGAAAAATGAAAAAAAAAAAAAAAACGGAAAACAAGGAGGCGGGGGGGCAGAATTATAGGTTGTTTTATTTTTTTCTTTTGAGTAGTAATTTTACTGAATTACCAAGAGTTAAAGTTACTTTATTAAAATGTTAAAATGTGAGCAAATGTTTCCACAGAAATTAAATTTATTATTTCATATCATTTCTAATCAAAATTCAATAATGTACAAGTTTTGTTGGTATAGAAAATGATGTGTGGTGTCGTAAATGTCACAATTTCCAAAGAAACCAATCACGTGAGGACCTTTAATTGGCCCTCAAGTTGGAACATGAAAGAGTAATATGTACCACCAATCACTTTTCATGAGCTTTGAAGGTCAGGAGTGAGCAAATTATCATTTGTAAGGGAGGAACAGACCTAGGAGTATTTTTGCCAAACTGACAGAGTTTGGTATCTCATTTTAGACAGAGTTTCAGGCTATATTTGGTAGTAACACAAGGAAATGGGTTTGGTATGTGGATGCTTCCCTGAAGTCTTAAAAATGCATTTAGGGCTGACCCCGGATAATTCTGTAATTGAAGTTTTAAAAACGCAATTTTGGGATACATGTTGACATGTTAGAGGAGGAGGTAGTTCTCTAACTTGGAAAATTTTTGAATTTATAAGGTATATGATTGATGACGCTGAGAGAAAAGAGAAGAGGTTGGGGGAGGGGGGGGGGGGTCTCTCAAATTTTTGACAATAAGACTTTAAAAACACCATTACAAATTTTGTTTGGGTGAATTTACTGGAAGGAGATCAAAATTTAGGAGCCTTCTCTTTTTAAAACACATTCTAAAGTACTCTTTGGTTTTTTTCTCCCCTATAAATTATAATAATAATAATATAAAAAAAAATAAATAGCAGTAATTTCAGGATGTATTTACTATTAAAGTGCTGTTCGAAAATATCAGATTATACATATACATATCAAAATAATCGGATATATATCAAAGTATCGGATATTTTCAGAAATATGATGATCTTTTTAAACAATGATTAAGGGCCTCCACTCATTCGTTGCCTCGGTGCCTCCACACTTCCAAATCCGGCCCTGATCGAAGTCCAAGAAATATGATCTTCAATTATGTTTGGTACGACTGCATAAGGGGCGGGTAAGCAATTTTAAGTTACCTATAGTGATATTGGGGAGGATAGCAGGGATTGGGGACTCTGATTCGAAAATTTTCCAAAATTAAGAGCCTAAAAACCTAACTTTGGACTGTCGTTGGTCTTGTCAAAAGGGTTAAAACTTTCTTTTGGATCTGTAGTAAGTGTCAGAAGTTGCTGCCGCGGCATGATCAGACTCTCTTGGCCATTCCGCAGTCAAAAAATAAATAGAAGGTGTATGAAATTGAAGGCCTCTTTTTTATATCAAATGTGTCTTAAATATAGGAGCTTTTGCCCCAAAAAGTTTAATTATTTGTAGTCTTGAAAATACATTTTTGACGATCTTTGGTAATGTTAGATGGCATGAGGGTAATTGTAAAACAGCAATTGTTACATTTTTAATTATGTTAATAAAAGGACGGTTCGGAAGCTCACCAACAGAATTTAATTGTTGCTCTAGAAACCCAGTTGTTAGAAGATTGTTGGTGATATGTTGAGGGGGGGGGGGTAGCGATTCCAGGGCTCGACTCTGGAAATTTTCTTAATTTGTAGTTTGAAAAATGCATTTTAGACAACTTTTGGTAATGTAACGAAAGGCTCAGGGGCGCTCCCCTGGTCCTTTTTTGAAATGTAGTTGTTGATTATCACCTATTACGCTATGGAATGGGGGTTTGGGGACTCTCCGCAAGAATTTTTCGAAATTATAGTTACAAAAACGCAGTTTTAAACGATATTTGGTGCTGTTAGGGAAAGAGAGATCGGTGTGAATCCCCGAGAATTTTTTTGAAACTGAAATCTTCAGAATATGATTGTAAGATCACTTTTGGTAACGTTAAGAGGACCATCAATCTTTCTTTATTGAAGCTCAAAAACATGATTTTGGTTAACTTTCAATGATGTTAGGGGGAGGAATTTTAGGAAGCTCTCCTCCGGAAATTTTTTGAAACTAAGACCATAAAACTAAATTAAAGACAATCTTTAATGATTTTGGCAAGACAAGGGAGGAGGGGGCCAAAGAGACATTCCTCCAAAAAATTTTTGAATAAAACACAGGTTCGAGAACATCTTCGGTAATGTTAGTGGGAGGAGAGGTTTTGGGTCCCTTCTTCAGTAATGTTCGGGGGTGCTTCAACAAAATTTTTTTAAATTAAAGCCCTAAAAAGCGAAAGTTTTGACGATCGTTGGTGATATTGGGAGGGGCTGGGGACATCTTGAATTTTTCCGAGTTGAAGTGCGAAAAAGAAATTTTTGACGGGGTCTCCTCTTCCCCTATGGCTATGGCCTTGTCGGGACGGGACCCATAGTTGGATCCCTAATAAATGGTCTCTAGTGGATATTATTGATGTAATTCTTTTCCGCAGATAAAAATTTTAGTTATTTAGTTCAGTGACAGAAGTAACGAAGAATACTTGATGTAGCATTAAAAATTTACAGCTTCCTGCACTTATCAAAGTTGGTGTTTCTGTGTGGAATATTGAAATTAAAGAAAAAAGCATTAGATTGAAAATAATTTAAATTTCCGAATACAACACATTTGATGATAGAAAACTTCCAATTTCTCTAGAAAGAAATAAACCCTTTTGGAAAAATATCCCCCCCCCCTCAGTTGCTGATCAAGAAATCTGTTTGGGAAGGGGCAAGGGCTGTTGGGATGCCAAAACGTTGTGTTGGGGGGAAAGGGTAGATGATTGCTCCTAAATATTTCAAATGCATATAAAAAATACATGCAGAGAAAGAGTTATTTATTGAGCATCTTGTTTAGGAGCACTAGCGTTGACTCCACGGGGCTTGGGGGGCTCAACCCCCTAATTACACTGAAAAAGTTAAAAATTTGCTATATTTTTCTTTTAGATGCATTTGATCCATAGACATATTTTTTTACTCATTACAGCAATGGAACATGTAACAAGAGAGTAGAACCCGAATTTACTTTGATAAGTTTTATATATATATGACCTTGAGCAGATGGAGCTAGGAGCTCTGTATCATTTCGGTTTCACGCAAGATCACGGTTGCTGAAGTTGTCTTTTGGCGCACAGAAATGCTCTGCAATCAGCTCCCATAGCTTATTCTTGCATAATGAAAGAATCCTGGGAAAATATGAAGATATTGGTTCATGAAATGGACTATTCACATCATAATTGGAGCTTATGGGCAGTTTTTCAAAGTAATTACCGTTCTCATTGGTCTGCAACTTGATTATACAATTCTATTTTATGTGTGAGTGGAACAGCATGGCAATACATGAACATTATATCAAAAAAGAAATGGTCAGAGATTAAATAATATATTGCAGGTGAGAAAAAAAATCTATGCAAAACGTTCCTCTAATCGATTAAAAAAAATACTCCTCCACCATTACACATAAAGCTGAGATTGATGATGAATTTTATTAAATCAATCGATAAAAAAGGTGTAGATTTCAATATTTGTAGGAACAGTTCCCATCACTAATTTATGCAAAAATTAAGGAGGGTATTTTCAGTGAACCACAGATATGAAAGCTTATGAAGGACCAAAATTTTGAAGCTAGTTTAAGTGACTTAGGAAAAACAGCATTGATTGATTTTCAAAAATGTTGTGACACAGTTCTTAGGAATAATAAAAGTTCTAATTATGAAAAATTAATTTAAGACATGTTAATAAGTTACAAAAAAATAGGATGTTCAATGTCACTGAAATTTTTTTCCCTGAAACTATGGGAGCTGTGAGTGAGGTGACAAGCATGGGAAGCGCTTCCACCAGGATATTTCTGCAGTTTAAGCGGGATATCACGAACGGTTTGCTCCTAATATGCTCCCGATTACTGTAGGAATCTCATTAGAATATTACATCTTATTTAACTTTGCATTACTGCCAATAATAAAGCATCTGCAGTTAAGGTATTTGAAGCTACATTAAGTAAAAAATTTAGGAAATTTTCTTATAAGTATCATTATTTTCATCAAAAATCTCTTTCATTCCCCTACAACTTTTTAAACAATATATATTTTTTGTATTTTATACTAGTTTTAAGCTTTGTAATTGTTTATAAAATGGTAAATAACAAAAATACTGTACATGTATTGAATAAATGTCATTAAGTTGAGATTTTAAAGATTTTGGATTTTTCAAAAATGTGTGGGTGATGAAACATTTTCACTGTCATCTTCTTTTTCAGCACCCCCTAAAATATAAAAGTCACCACTTACTTAATGAGGAACAGAAACCTTGTCGACCAGTGTTATTTGCGTTTATGAGAGTCATTGTTAAGAGGGAAAGGGGAGTGCTTTTGCTTGAGGAGTACTTTATGGGAAGATAAATTTATTTTTGCTTAACAAGTGTCATTGATAACTGTGACATTTAAGAAATTTAGAAGGCCTTTGTGAAACTAAATATTAAGGCAAAGACTCTATTTAATATACTAAAAAATGTTCTTGTTTGCCTAGACTTATCTTTTCAGGATTTAAGAGCACTGCTTTGAGGGGTGTCAAATATGAGGGGGGAGTTTGGTGGAATTCAAAAGTTGGTTTTAAATTTACAGCCCCAAGCAATGTACAGTTGAACTTTGTTAATCTGCCAACCTTAGTAATAAGCCGAAAGTTGGCAAAAGTCGAGGGTGGTGGTTTAACGAGTTTTCCCCAAACCTGCATAAATGCATGTTTCCATGAAAAAACATTTGAATGCATGTATTTTCCTTCCTAAATGAAGTTTGAAAAATAACAGGCATTAGAATTCCATTAGTGTGTCACTACTCAGGGACGGTTCTTTGCAGGATTGGCAAAAACCCGGGTTTTTTTTAAAAAGCCCATGGACCCAGGATTTTTTGGGGTTTTTTAAATAAAACCCAAAAAAACCAACTAAAGCTGGTTTTTTTTAAAAGAAATGTGGTTTTTCTTTGTCTTTTTTTAGGGAAAATGTGGGGTACTTGTAGCATATTGTACAGGGTTGGCAAAAACCCGGGTTTTTTTTAAAACAGCCCATGGACCCAGGGTTTTTTGGGTTTTTTTAAATAAAACCCAAAAAAACCCAACTGAAGCTGGTTTTTTTTAAAGAAATGTGGGTTTTTTTGTCTTTTTTTAGGGGAAAGGTGGGGTACTCGTAGCATATTGTAGCATAAGTATATGGACAAAGCACAAAAATTGTCTTGATAGAAAAAGCTGGAAAATTCAGCGTTTTCTGAAGAAAGGTATAAAAGACGACAAAATTCAAGAATGGTGAAGTTTCAGATTTTTTTAGTTTCCATGATTACCAACAGTTAAGGCAAAGTTACTTCTCGAGTGATAAAATCTATTGTTTATTTGTTTGTTTTTAATTTCGACATTTTTTTTGTATTTTACTTTATTGTATTTCATTTTGCTATGCAAAACTACTGTAGAACCTCAAGTAGTTTAAATCCCTTTTTACTGAATTCCAGCTTAATCAAGACATTTCTTTGAATTTTATGTTGCCTGTTTTTCTATTTCTGTGTACAGTGTGAGAAATATTAAACTTTTTCGTAAGATAATGAAAATACTGTATATCCTATTCCATTTTTTGTCCGACTATTTGTAAAACCTGTTAATTTCTAAAAAATATACCTTGTTTATTAGAGATTTGTGACGTGTTGGTTTGCAGAAAATAATTCACATGAAAGCCTTTTAGCTAAAGTAGTATCCTTTGTACAATCTGCAAATATCGAGAAAATCTGACGTGACAGGACTTAGTCAAGATAATTTAAGTTTCTTATTGACCAGTTGAAGAAAAAAGTTAAATATATTTATTTAAAATCTTTGAAGCATTTTTTAATGCCCTTAAGAGTTAAGAAATACTATTAAAGCTCAAAATTCATTTTTTATGTCCATTGCCTATTGTGATGAAGAAATAAAAAAGATGTTTAAATTGTAAAAGTATTTAAATTAATTATTTTTAAAAAAAAAGTTCTCAGAAAATTTTAAAAACCCCAAAAGTGGGCTAAATAATGGGTTTTTTTAAATGGGTTTTTTCAAAAAAAACCATTGGGTCCAACCCAATTGGGTCCAATCCGGCCAACCCTGATATTGTAGCATAAGTATATAGACAAAGCACAAAAACTGTCTTGGGGAAAAAAAGTTGGAAAATTCAGCGTTTTCTGAAGAAAAGTATAAAAGACGACGAAACCCAAGAATGGTGAAGTTTCAGATTTTTTAGTTTCCGTGATTACCAACAGTTAAGGCAAAGTTACTTTTCAAGTGATAAAATCTATTGTTTGTTTTTAATTACTATATTTTTTATTTATTTATTTTTTTTTTACATTTTACTTTATTGTATTTCATTTTGTTATGCAAAACTACTGTAGAACCTCAAGTAGTTTAAATCCCTTTTTACTGAATTCCAGCTTAATCATGACATTTCTTTGAATTTTAAGTTGCCTGTTTTTCTATTTCTGTGTACAGAGTAAGAAATATTAAACTTTTTCGTAAAATAATGAAAATACTGTACATTCTATTCTGTTTTCTGTCCGACCGTTTGTAAAACCTGTTAATTTCTAAAAAATATACCTTGTTTATTCGAGATTTGTGGCGTGTTGGTTTGCAGAAAATAATTCACATGAAAGCCTTTTGGCTAGAGTAGTTTCCTCTGTACAATCTACAAATATTGAGAAAATCAGACGTGACCGGACTTAGTCAAGATAATTTGAGTTATTTATTGACCAGTTAACCCCTTGAGGACCAGCGCATGGAAAACGAAGCGCAGCTACGGGACCAAACATTCCGAAATGGAACGTTGCCATCGGCCCAAGCATTTACAGCAGTTAAGCCTAACTGAACAAAAATATTCATATAAAATCAGCATTTCAAAATAATGACTTGATATTTTAAATTTGCTTAAACAATGTACTACTGATTACTAATTATTAATATAAAGACTATTACATTATTAGAAGGGAGTGAAAGAAGTAGAATACTAAAACTTTAACTATGTGCACAAAGTTAAATAATATGTGCACAAAAACAAAGTTTGAGTTAGACATCGTGAATGTGCAATCAAAGAAAAAGAAATGTAGCAAAAAAATATGTTCCTTATGTAATTTTAATTAAAACAATTTAGGTCAACGAATTTAAACTAGTTAAATTCCCACGCAACAAGTCTCAAAATTGCTTCATAATTCTCTCGAAAACATTCCCTTTCACTCACTTCGCTAACCATTTTTATTGCAATGTTCCAGTCTCCAAATAAAAAAAGAATAAATAAAGAAGAACAATATCAGAAAGGATTCAAAAATAATCATAAACTTCAGTGCCGCTTGAAATCATTCCTGTACTCTCATCGAACAAACAGGGAATCCCAAAAGTCCGGAACACATACGCAAAAATATTTTAACCTTCCTCCCCTCCCCCATAATTTATTCAGCTAGATGTATATCTCTTTCAATTACTCGTAACAAAAAAAGAGAAGCAAAGATATAAACAAGAGCAATTGAGACCTCATAAATCGTATGCGCAGAGCAGTGATTCACTGTTGTTTACATAAAAAAAATCTATCCCATTGAGAGGTCCAAATAAGAAACTAATGCGTGTACATGAAGGTCAAATACCATGTGACTCGAATATGATCAAAGTTATAGCCATTTAGCGCCATCTATTATCGTTTAAATATTCAATTCAATCGTTCCATTTCGAGAAAGCGTATATGTGACGCTGGGACGTCAGCGTCGATCAGAGCGCGTAGTGGATACGTGCCGCTGGGCTGATAAGAGAGGAATTGTTCTTTAGCGTCCGCGTGACGCTGGGTGCGAACGGGTTAAAGAAAGAAGTCAAATATATTTATTTAAAATCTCTGGAGTATTTTTTTAATGCTGTTAAGAGTTAAGAAATACTATTAAAGTTCAAAATTCATTTTTTATGTCCATTGTCTGTGGTGAAGAACGAATTTAAAAAAAGTTTAAATTGTGAAAGTATTTAAATTAATTTTTTTAAAAACTTCTCAGAAAATTTAAAAAACCCCAAAAGTGGGCTAAATAGTGGGTTTTTTTAAATGGGTTTTTTCAAAAAAAAAACCCATTGGGTCCAACCCAATTGGGTCCAATCCGGCCAACCCTGGTTCTTTGGCTACCTTTTTTTTTTTCCAGAACATGAAAAATGTTTATTTATAAGCAGGTCCGATCAAGCCAAAGTGATGTCCAGGTTCTAGACTGTGCATTAATCAGGCTCTGGCAATAAATTGATGGCTTGTGAATCGGTACTTATTCTTAAACTCACAAATTAGAATTTTTTCGTTCATGTTAAAAATTGTTTTTGGTACCTTAGCAAAAAGGAAGCAAAAGAACATGATGTTATAACATGTTAATATAAACTTTTTTGCTGAAGTCTGCACACAATGGCCAATAGCAGGTTAAGTCTTAGCACTCTCCCCCACTGACCGGAACAGAAAAGGGGGTAAAGAATAAATGCTTTTGTAGCTGAGTAGTGAAATGTCAAAATGAAAATTTTGAAAAAAGTGGGGGAGCAGGTATAAGATCTGGTTAAAATTCGAGGAAAACGCTCCTTGGCGACCGAGAATGGCAGGGGGCGGATTAAACAGAAAAAGAGATAGGAAAGCTGGGCAATTTCGTAGTGTTGGCTAATGTAGGTGCATTAGTGGCAGGTATATGCGACATTCGGGATTTCATTCTGTGGCTGCTCATGGACATTCACTCTCTTAAATGGCTTACTGCCAAGTTTGTATTGCTTGACATGGTCTTTCAAGATGACGGTTTAAACAGCAATATTATCATACCGAGTATGCACTTTCCCTTGAAAATCAGTAGGGTTGGTGGACGGCGGGGTGGCGATTTAGGGAGGGAATTTACTGCATTTCTATGCTGAACCTTTTTTTTCACCACATTTCTTGGCGAACTAAGGGTGAGTTTTTCGGGGGCGGTTTAATGAGATTCGACTGTATGTCCACATCATAACTCTAGGGCAGTAGCCTGGGGATGGCATTAGGGAGCAATGCTCTGCCTTTTGTCACTGATGCTCTACCCATACAATTACACTTAATAAAAGGTCAAATTCAAGGAGGAAAGTCCCAAAGCCCCCGTCCTATAGCATCAAGAAAGATACTCTAAAATTTCAAGTTTTAAGAATTTGAATTTCTGAAAATTTTGAGAGGAGAGTACCAAATTCCATCTCTTCCCTTAATGTCATCAAAGGCAGCCCAAAATCACATTTTTAGGGCTTCCAATTTCGAATAATTTCCTTGATAGGATTCCAAGTCCCATCCCTTCCTCTAATGTTATAAAAAATAGCCTATAGTATGATTTTAATTTTAAAAAAAAGTTTCAGGGGGAAGCTTTTGAACCTCACCTTTTTCTCACATAGCTAAAAGACTCTAAAACTCCTACAAGAGGGGAGCTTGCACCAAAGATCTTCTCAACATCGCCAATAGTTGCATCAAAAGCAAAATCAATTTCGGCTGCCACATTTATTCTTCATGTTCCTCGACTAACAAGAAGCAAATTGAAACTATGCTCTATACAGCTCTCCGTATAGCTACTGGCTTACCAAAATTCACCCCTATTCCAGTTCTTCTCAGGAAAGCGAAGGAAATGTCCTACAACTTAAACCACAAATTAAACTCGGATATATTTTTTATCAGACAAATTGCACTGGGAATTCACTCTTCTATCAGGAAGACTCTTCTCTCTTATGAAATCAGGAAAATTCCATCCATCTTTGAAAAATCTCCTCTGGATACATATAAAAAGAACCTTCTGAAAGACTTGAATGTTTTCTCCAGCCAACTTATTCCGTTATGTATCCCTACAAGCATCAATACAAGTAACACTAATTTTTCCCTCAAGAGCCTCCCATTCTGAAATGAAATCATCCCTCGACATCTAATTAACAAAGCCTGTTGTAGACTACTGCTCCACCCATTGGAATAATTGCAAGATAATCGCAACTGACGCTTCAAAAATCAATAACTCCACTTCCATAGGCATTTTCAACACTCAATCGAAAGAAAGCATCACAGGCAAAATTCCAAACATTAACTCAATTTTCACAGCAGAAGGTCTAGCTATTTGGCTAGCCGTCAGTCATTTTGGGAACTCAAGTAAGGGAGTGATCTTTCTCACTGACAGCCTGTCCATCCTTACTTCATTTAAAGCAGCAAATAACAAATCTCCTCACATTATGACGATGATAGCCCAGAATGTCAACCTTTTCACATCACGTGGACATACCTTTGATTTCGTTTGAACTCCAGCACATGTGGGTATTGAAGCCAATGAAACTGCAGACAGACTTGCCAACTGGGGGCATGGGGAAAACCTCATCCTCCATTGAATTTCTCCCAAAGATCTTATTCATAACCAAAAGGTTAAATACAGAGGCAGGGCACTCTCTCTCTGGAATTCTTCCAAATATGCAGCCAGCTAGAGTCATCTCAACGGTACCAATAAAGGCAAAACATCACTGTCGAAAAACAGATTCAAAGACGTTCTATTCTCAAGAGCCCGGACCCGTACCTCCCTCACACAATACAACCTTTTTCGAATCAAATATACAAACTCCCGTCTGTGTTCAATCTGCAACTTCCCCAATACAGTAGATCATGTTCTCCTTGTTTGCAGTAAATACAACAAGGAGAGGGGCTGCCTATGTGCCTGTATGGGGTGTGTGCCCCTATCCTTTTCTCTTATTTTCAAATTCTCGTTGGTTTCCCGTCAGATTTTCTCTTGTCTTATGTGTCTGCTTGTGGCCCTCAATGAAATTTAGTCTCTCGCTGCTTCTTGTCTGGTCGCCCTCAAGCTGGGGACGATTGGTCTTATGTTTTTTTTTCTTTTTCTTTGCACTTTCCTTCTGTTTTTCCCCTTCCAATTTGTTGTTGGGGAGAGTTTTTGCTCTGTTTCTATTTGTGTACCTACTCACTCAGCGATAGTCTCTCTTTCCATTTCTGTCACTAGTTGCTCAGGAACAGTGTCTGGATTAATAGAGATAAAGCCACTCTGATAAAGTGCAGCAGCTATCTCAAAGCGATAGAAGAAGAAAAAGACTCTAAAGTTGCATTTTCAGAACTTCAATTTCTAAATATTTTCGGAAAATGTGCTGAATCACATTTTTTTGTCTAATGCCATCAAACTGAGTTTTTAGGGCTTATTCAGTTTCAAAACATTTCTGGGGACCTCTAAATGCTATTTTTAACATTAAGGTTTCGAGGCATTTCCATGGGAAATCTAATAAACCTCACCTCTTCCTAACATCTTCAAAGATTATCTGGAAATGTATTTTGGCACTTTCATTTTGAAAACTACAAAGGAGAGTTCCGAATCTCATTCCTTCCCCCTTGTATCATCATAGATGGAATACATTAGCATACATTGGTTAGGGGTATAAGATTTTTTTTGTTATATGGGGAGGATTCTCTCCAAACAAACGGACGAGGGACGCCCGCTTTGGCTTTCGGCGGCAATGCAAATGCTATAGTGTAGTGAAGGGGAGGCGGGAAATATTACTAATGGGGAAAATATTACTGAGATTTTGCTTCATAATCATCCCCCATTTCTCTTTATAACTTATGTACAGTACAAGGGGAAAAAAAGGAAAGAATTGCATAATTTACTCTTTTAAGAGTTTACAGAAATTTAAGAAAGGGAAAAAAGGTATTTAATGGTATTTTCTGATTTTTCTAATATTCTACAGTTATAAAAATGCAGAACAAAAATAAGCTCATCAATATCCATAAGGGCAGGAGAGGGGGGAAGATCAAGGCCCTCTTTGCTTCCTTCTCCGTCCGATTGCGGATGCATCCAGTTAAAAATGCTGTCACCAATCTCTGCATGTCGTCAATGTTACTTTTTGCTCTAACCTCTAACTGAATTTAGCAAAACCAAACTTAGAATCAAAGGGTTCTTTTTTTTCTTTCTTAAATTAAGCATTACATGTAATAAGAAGTTTCTTTACTATGTGTCAAAATTTACACAAAAAAAGAGGAACAAAAAAAAAACAATTACCTTATGAATGCGAAAAAAACAATTGTGTTGTTGTTTTATCTAGTGTGAGACAATTTCATTTTGGGAGGGGCTGACGTCTCCTAGCACCTCAAAATTTAAGGGGGTGTCCCATCTTTCTTGAGGGGTGTGGGGGGGATGAGCAGGTTTTATAGGTAGCAAAACAAAGTTTAAAGTTGAAAGCTAAAAATTAAAAGTCAGTGCTTTTACGCCTTAATAGGGAAGTTGCAACCTATTACATGTTCATATTTTGGCTATTGGATATTGTTAATTGACCCTCAAAACTAAAAAATTCACCATCGCCGAATTTTAAAACACCGTGGTTATTTTTAATGAATTTTTAAAAACCCACGCGCAAAAGTGCGCTCTTCAGAAACGTTACAAGCCTATGTCACAGGGCGCAAATGGGCAGTCTTCCGCCGAAGATCCCTTGTTTTCGCTAGGGACATTTTGAGCGTGCTGACTGCTGATATTTATATTTTTTTAGAAATTCAATAATCCTTTTGAACACACTATGGAGACCAGATTCGTTAAAGCACAACCTAAATAATCTTCCTCATGTAACATCAATGATGATATTCGAATATTTCCGAGAGGATAAGAGGTTTAATGTTCCAGAAACGCAAGGAGTTAAATGCGAGGATATAAGCCTTTTACGTTTTGTCTTCGAAGTCGAATGCGTGACCTTTGGCTTCTCCCCTATTGGAAGAGCGCATGACGTCAGTTCCTTTGCCATTTGACGTCACAAGCGCTTGAAGTTTAAAAATTAATTTAAAAAAAACTACTAAACGAATCGCAAAATTTTTTTCACCTATGATGTTCATACATGTTACTCTATCATATAAAAATAAAATTGAAAAATCGAAAACTTCCCTATTGCCAGTTTTATATAAAACTGAAACCAATCTGCAAATATTTGGAGCTTTGAAAAATATTTTTCTCCTTAAAAATTGTTTTACTAACTACAATAAGAGACAAACAATCCCCTCCCTTTGATGTTACAGATAGATCCATTAGAGTATCATCACAAAACGAAAATTGCTTAATGATGCATAGTTTGAGAAACCATTTAAAGTTTAAATACCCCAAAACAAGGTCTTGTGGGATCTTCAAAAGATAAACATGAATGAAAATAGTTGACGATAATTATGTGATGCACCAGGTTTTATTTCATTTTTTCAGTTAAATGGTAAATTTCAATTAGTTTGTTCCCAATATAATGATGTTTAAATGCAGAAAAATAATATTCATATGCGAAAAGGGAAAAAAAATTGAAAAGATATATTTCCTCACATCCAAGTAATTTCACATTTGGAACGCAGTTCAAGTTTTATCATCAAAAATCAAATGTCGGAACAAAACATTACAATTTTCGTGAAATTTAAATCTATTGAATCTGCCGATTTCTCTTACAAGTAATTAATATTATTATGTATGCTGTGTAAAATAATTAACTTAAAACTGCTAAAAACGAGGAATTGAAATAAGAAAACAGGCCACGATCACACTACATTTTGAAATGGAGATAAATGTAAGGAAACGATATTTTATGTCATAAACTTCAAATTTCAAAAAAAATTTTAGTGTGATCATTCAACATTACTCTTCGATTGAAACCTGCATTAAATAAAATAATAATAATCAAAATGTAAACATAACTGTTATGCTAAATATAACTCAAGATTAAGTATGTTTAATGTACGTACCTCCTCCTATGGTGTTTCCATATATTAAATGCCATGTCATACCAGTTATAGTATATGTATTGAAGAAAAAGTGCGTTAACATCATGCAATACATTGTAGAAAACGTACATAAAATGATACAAACATAATCATTTTGATGTAGTACACTCACATATTTTTTAACACAGAAGCCTCAAGACTAAATTGGTGAACATCGCAATTCTGCGGTTATCCAGTTAACTTCACTCTCAGTTATGTCACATTAAAAAATAAAAAAAAAAGAATCGAAGATAAATTATCTTTACTATAAATAAATGAATATGTAGAGATTTAAAAAATAATTTATAACGTTTGATTCATTACAATTGAGTCTTGTTATCTGACTGACTCTTGATTCGTTTTCCAATTATGTAAGCTCACGTTGGACAAGTACGACGGTAGCGATCTGTTAGTTGATCACGTGCTCCAATCAACTAATCAACAGCTTAGAATGGTAACCGGTGCAGTAACCGGTTTATCATAGAATGCTGCGGTTAGTAACGGTTCATAGACTAATAATAAGAGTAGACCGAGCTATGGCAACCCTTTTGCTGCTCATAAACCAAACCATGTGACTGGTGGATATCCTAGCAACAGCGGGCGTTAATCGTAGCAGACGATCAACGCCAGCGCGAAATAAAATAAATAGAATTTATGGAACACGGAAGAATGATCTTTTATGGAGTCCGATTTGTAAATTTGTTATTCTAAGTTGTAAATATTTTGTTAATATAGTGAGTTTTTCGTTTAGATAGTATTGTGCATTTTCTTTAATCAATTTCAATAACTCTCTAAGCAATAAAAGAGGCAAGCGACCAAGAAGAATCAGCAAACGGTAAGATTTTTACCTACAGTTTCAATTTAA
Source organism: Uloborus diversus (assembly GCF_026930045.1). NCBI lineage: Eukaryota > Metazoa > Arthropoda > Arachnida > Araneae > Uloboridae > Uloborus > Uloborus diversus. The sequence continues at coordinate 79,701,881 of NC_072737.1, read as the reverse complement.
GATACCGATTAGTACATTTTTGCGTTAACGCAAAACGTTAACGCCATTTCGTTCACGCCAACGCTGACAGCTCCAAATGAAATAAAAGTTACCGAAAACTGATCAAAAACTATTACTAATGTCAAAATAATGCATAACTAAAAGAAAAACAGTTCAATCTCTGCACCTGGAAGTTTTTTTTAATGAAAACACATTGTCGTAAAATACATGTCGAGTGCCAAACTGTAGATAATGCTGCCATCTAGCAACCATGCTGCCAAAGTCTTCGCCAAGCCCTTCCACTAGTCACATGATACATCTATGAACCAATTTTCTTCATCAGCACTCACTGGTTCACCGGTGAGGTTCGTCGAAAACAACCTAAAGCGCTTATCACACGATCCAACATGAGACAAGTCCAAGCAACGCTGAAGTTCGAGCTATCCTCTATACCAGCCAACACTGGCAGAGCTCAGACTTGTTTCTAAACCATGACGTCATCGTTACTATTGTGGGTTGCCGTAAAAGTTCGGATCGTCTGCTCTCAAAACAAATACTTGGTTTGCTAAAATAAGTTTTTATCTCTTCATGCGGGCTTTTTTTTACTTGTTTCATCGCCGATAGTTTTAGTAAATTGTTTGAAAAAAAGGACTTTATTTTGATACATTTTTTTTTGTTCCGTATGCTATTTTTTTACTTCCTTCCTTTTTTCAATAAAAATCTTGTCATTGTTCACTTTCAAGTAAAAAAAGGTGCTAAATTTTAACTGCATAAAAATTGTCTTTTTTGTCTTCATTTGTTTGGTTATTAATTTTTTCCTATGCAGATTCAAAATAATGCCTTATGAAAAATGGCTTTTATAATTTAGTTCCATGATTTTTTTTTTCATCTCGTTTGTGTGCAGAAATTCAGAAGAAATTTATTGAATTTAAAATTTTCCTAAAAAAGCGCTATTAATGTAGGTTTAATTAACTAAAGACTAACAGCTGAAGTAAATTAATTTTATATCAATTTTATAATAACAAAAAGGCTTTTTTTCCCACAGAATACATTTAGAAATCTGCTGCCCCCCTCCCCCTCACACACACATAACTTTTGAGTGAATAGTCAGATTTGAACAAACTTTCTGTTTGAAAAATTTCAGCGAGCACACCTCATTTCCAGATTTTACTTTTTGATTTGAAATATATTTTGTTCCATTTTTTACGCATCAAAGGAATGTAACATTAGCCTCTAAGGGAAAATTTAAGGCAAAGATAAATCCCTAACTTAAAGGTGAATTTGCTTCAAACAAACAGTTGGAAAAAGTTCTTGGTGATGAACATGTATATAGAAAAGGTATTTGTCAATTTAACTATTTTAAAAGTATTTTTTGAACAACTGAAAATTTTTTAACATTCAGAATAACAGAAAACATTATTTTTTATCACCTAAAAAAAATTAAGGGGGGGGGGGGGGGATTTGTGCAGATTTTGAATACATTCTCAATTTTTGGTATCAAGGAATATATAAAAAAGCTATCACTAAAATTGAAATGCCATATCTCGTAGACCTGAATATTGACACAAGAGATAAACATGACTTGACCAAAATGAAAAGAATATGAAATGCAAATGGTTTTACTAATGCTGCGGAATTGAAGGGAAATGCCTAGCTACCAATTCTGACTCCTGTACCATACAATTAGTCGTAATCCGACTCCCCAGCTGTGGCAGAAATTCATTACTTCCATCTTTTTTTTTTTACTTCATAAGTTAATTTATTATATTTTCCCTATTCAGATTAAAAATGTACATTATGAAAAATTGTTTGAATAATTTAGTTCTATGATTTTCTTTCTCTATGCATGTACAAAGAAATGCTAGAGAAAATTTTAGGGCCTCCAACTCCGACTCCTGCACCCCCAAAATTAGTCGTACTCCCACTCTGCAGCTTCGGCAGAAATTCCTTATTTTCATCCATTTTGTCTTACTTTATTGAGTATCGGTACTGGCACGGCTTTGCCAGTAGTAGAAAAATAAAAGGTGGTTTGGTTTGCCTGTATATTTACAAATAATGGATGATGAATTTCTCGCCAATTTGCTGTGTTCATTTGCTCTCAAATGTTACGGTTCCATGTTATGATAAATTGGAAATTTATTTGTCCAGGTTATGATAATTTCCTTGGTAAAATATTCTTAACATTGGAATAGTAAAAGAACAAAATGGAATTTTTGAAAATTTCTTCGAGGTGCTCACCCATATGCTACAAACTAATTCTGCTCCAAATTTCATAAAAATCAGCCGAGCGGTCTAGGCGCTATGCGCGTAACAGACGTACAGAGATCCAGAGACAGACACAGACTTTCATCTTTATTATTAGTAAAAGATTATTTTTTCCCTATTCAGGTCAAAAATTTTACAAAATGAAAAAGTTTAAATTACTAATTCAATGATTTTCTTTCTCCATGCTTGTACACAGAATTTTTTGAAAACATTTTAGGTCCTCTGACTCCTGTATCCCAAAACTAATTGTACTCCGACACCAGTACGTAGTGTTTTCAACCCTAATACTACCCTAATATTAATATCTGTACCTCAGGTCAGAACAACGTAAGTCATAGAATGGTAACTTTAGAGGCGAGAGGAAAAACTTTTGTCTGCCGCATGCAAAAGATTGAACATGCGCTCAACACAGACACATGTGCCTACATACACACACACGAACTCCTACACACACAGCACTGCATATACAACACACACACACATGCATACATACATATACACGCACCCACATACATGCGCCTACACAAACACACACGCGCATTCATACACACACACGCTCGTGATTGCGAAAAACAATTTGAATTCAAGATGCCAAAAATTCAAATTAATATAAATTTTTTTTTTTAGAATTGCATTTACATGGCTCGATGCGGAATGAATAGGATTCTTCGTACAATATAATAATGAATGAATTAAAAATCACAATTTTTGGACTTACATCAGTCTGGCTCTGAGGTACAGGTATTATGGAAGAGGTATGGAAAGTGTTCACATATGCAGGAAGATGTTATATTCACAAGTACCCCATCTTATCTACCTTACAGCTGACTTTCAAAAGAAGTTGATTCAATTTAAAAAGTTATGTCATAAATTCACTTGCATGTTCATATAATGGTTTGCAACAGCTAAGTTTAGCTCCATAATTAGTTTAAAATATGTTTTTACAAGGAAAGGACATATTGGTAAAATTATATACAACACCCGCTAAAACAAAGATTATGTCACCAAGAGGTAGGACTGGTACTGTCATATTTTGAGAATTTTAAATATTTTTTGCTTGAGGTTATCTTAGTAAAACATGCCATGTACACATGTGACCCATGTTCAAATGTGCCCCTTTTTCCCCTACATAGTCATAAAAAAATGCAAATTAACATCTAAAATACATCATTAAGAGTTGTGCTAAAAATGTTTATTTTTTAAAAAAGAAATTAATAAACTCATAATTAAAAAATCAACTTTAAGAAATCTTACTGTGTTCAAAAAATTCAGGTAGAGTCTTAAAAAATGCAAATTATTATCTTAACTACTAAAGGCAAAACTTGATGAAGGAAACATGAAAAGTTATTACATCATCCCATTTAATTGAAAATTTTCCATCAAACCCCACTTCATACCGGATAACCCCCATATCGATATCAGATTAACTACTGAATATCCTGCAAAAATCTGTCAGATATCCCGTGTACGGTGTGGGCTGGCTGGATCAGATACCGGATTGTTAAAAAAAATAACCGGAAACCGAAGTTCCCAAATAATTGGTGCAACATTGTTAACATATTCGCAAAGTAATGACATGAACAGCAAGTACACCAAATTGAATAACAATGTTTATTTTAAATATAAAAACTATAGCAAATGTTCCAATCATGCTTTACTCAGGTAAAGAACTATTCGTTAAAAAATAGCATAAACTATAATAAAAGAACAGAATAAAAAAAATACTATAAAATCATAATAAAAATTGGTAGAGGGAATACATTTCTAGGTTTTTCAAAGTAATGATGCTTGGGTTCAAATCTTCATTTCTTCTTGGCTAAATGCAATGAATTCTCTTCAAATGGGAAAAACTTGGTTTTTTTTTCCTTGAATTAAAACATAGCCATCACCAACTGAACTATTACAATTGTAAATGCCTCAGTGACTTGTGGTTTTCTTCAATTACTTTGGCACCGGAACTCAAAGGATGAAAAGATTAACCAGCAAGTTAACCAATATGACAGATAATTTAACTTATTTAACCTGTCAATATCGACAAACCAGCTAGCGTTTAATGGTAAGATTTCACTAAAAAGTCTTTCTTATATCCTTCTTCATTCATTTGCACAGATGAATGGCTGAAAGGGATCCTTGTAACTGAGAAGCAAAAATTATGTACAGCTCTCTTACAAAATGATTCAGAAACTCACTTTTAAATCATGGTAAAGCAATAACATAGATTAATTTTAATTTTTTTTAACACTAAAAGCAAGATAAAATGATAATTATTTGCAAGCAGGATTAATACTGATTTATTAGCACTGCAAAATGAAAAGTTGTTTTTGAATCTTATGAAATTAAGAATTTCTCACTATTCTAGAACACCTCAAAAACTATTTTACAAACATTTAATATAAAAATTATGTATCAAGCATCAGCCTACTTTTTATATGATACTGTTTTATGTAAACAGTTTTACATTTCGCACATACGCACTATGAGAAATAATACGGCAAATAATCAAATTAAGATTGTTATTTTTTCCAGTAATTTGACAAAGATTCAGTAAAATGTAAACAATCATTTGGCGTCGATATGTACCGGTACTGTCGCCAATGTACCTTTAACCAAAACTACGAATTAATGTAAGAATTAGCCAAATTTACAGGCGAAATTTCAGCACGAACAACAATAAAACTAAAGGTATCACAGCATTTAAGATTTCTTTTTCACGCACTATATCAAACAAATAAATAAACATCGAAAAGGATATCTTTACCGTATGCAAGGAGTATGCATGCTTTCGGCAATCGCTGATTAATCAATTCCTTGAAAATACTCCCTCATTAACCAAATTCTATAAATCTTCATGCAATACAACGGACTTTTAACATCCCATAGACATTTTTTCTCGCTAATAAAGTCCATTATTTAATAAATTTCTTAGTCTTCTACTTCGAATTCAAGCAGGCAGCCATGTTGGATTTGCCCGTTCACTCAGATGCTTTCCTATTGGTCGAAAGACCAACTCTACCCAACTTTATTGCTCGGAAGCTATAAAATTGGACTAAAGGCAGACAATAGAAATGATGACGTCGCTCTTGGCCGAAGCACCTGAGGTATATTGGACTAGTCCGGTATTGGAGTGAATCGGGTGAAAAGTTGCATCGTGTGATAAGCGCTTAAGTAATGGAAAGTTTCCTTTTTATTATTCGAAATCAAGTTGGCAACAATTTATATTTGTCTTCTGCACTTGTCATTGCCGTCATTGCGTGACCTTTGCACGTTGTGTTTCGTTTCGTGCATTCGTTTTAAATCCGTAAAATAGTCAGGGTGACTTAAATTTTTGGTTTTCTACTGCAAGTTCAGCTGTTATCTGTAATCTTCTTTTTAATTGTTACTTTTGTTTTCTGAAAATAGTTCTTTACTAATGCTTCTTCTTGATTTTATTTTGTTTACTTGCATATTTACTGAAACTACTTGTATATTTTTTGTTGTGTGTTTTAATATGCCTTAATGCAGAGTCTTCTATTTTTGAATTTAGTCAATCATGCCTGAAAGGAAATTTTTCGTTGGTGGAAATTGGAAGATGAATGGTAGCAAATCATCTATAGATGGCATAGCAAAATTTCTGTCTGATGGGAATTTAGATCCTAACACAGGTATATTATGAAATGCCTCTTAACCAACTTTTTAACATTAGACTTTCACCAAATAAATCTGCTTATTCAATGGAGTTGACAACGTTTTTACTTAGTTTAAAACAAATTGTACTTATGACTTATATTTTAGGAATAATGTAAAATAATTAAAATTCTCATTCACAAAAGGGCTGCTATGCTGGTCTGAAGTAGCAGTTTTATTAATATTCAGGTATTTGAATAATCGTGAAGATTTGATGGGAAATTTTTCAAGTTTAATATATTTTTCTGTTGTACAGTCCCTGCAGCAAAAAAAGTTTAGTAAAATGTATTTTGCTTAAGAGACATAGAACAGAATCGTATGCAATTTAGAGCTTCTAAGCCAATACTCTATTATTCTAGTATGTTGTATTCTCATGACCAAAAAAAGTCTTCAACTAAAACTCTACAAAATTTGAAAATAAGCATTATTTAGTAAGCTTACACATTGACCCAATATTCGATTTGCCAAGTATGGATAGATAACTATCTTTCCCTTTCCCTCCTATTTTTTCAAAAAAAAAAAAAAGAAATCAACAGACATGGTGAAATGTAGCGCATTTGTGCGAATTATGGTAATGATAGTAAATGCAAAGCAAAATTATCAATGCCAAAATTGTTGATTCTTGATGAAAATATAAAAAAAGATTAAATTTTTCTCCCCTCAATTTGCCTATCATGCTGAAAATAGATGCTGAGAAAGTGCAGAGAAACAACTGTCGAACTTCAGTGATCCCAAATTCATCTCGGTGGCGCCGACTCCTTTGGGCCTGATTGGGCCAGAGCCCCCTCAAAAATATTTTTGAAGGTGCAGAGCCCTCCCCCCCCCCCAATAAATCAAGAAAACTCTTAGCTATATTATGCTTTGTAAACTCACAAATTTATCTTTTATTTTCCTTGTTTGGAGATAGTTTACCTTATAAAATGCATTCAGTAATGAGTAAAGACGAGCAATACAGTAGTAAGCAGATTAACAGAAAACGAATGGTTTAATAATGATAGTGTTACAGGGTTGCAAGCATGCTTAGAAGTTGTCCGTGTGCGCGAACTTACGGGTCAAGTTTGTCGACTGTGGGCAACGTTGTGTTGTACTCATCTAAGTGTTGCTGGTCTGAAAAAAATATATGAAAGTTTGATATGTGTATTAAATGAAGGCATGATAGTTTTGAATACTTTTGGGAATTATGTTCAAAAGAAAAACCTTCACAAAATGATGATCCTTCGCTCCTCGGAATCAACATGTATAAAAGAAGTAAGAAAACAACAAAGCCAGCTCACCGCGCACGTTCAAAATTCCAAAGGACAACAGGCACTTTACATTGAGGTTTGTAAGATAGTGCAATCTTGCATTATTGATCAGTTTAACATCAACTGGACTCGCGCAGGTCATTGCAGTTGAACAAGAGGGCTTGCTTTTATTAAACAGAGGTGAAAAAAAAATTGAAAAATCAACTGAGTTTTTCAAAACTGACCTAGACTGCGTTTACACTTGAATATGATAGCCGATATCACCAATGAAAAAACACTGGTCTTAAAAAACGTGCGTAAATTAAATTACCTTCTTAGGAAAATACTGTGCGTGTTTGTATTTATTGAGCAATCACAATTGCTTATTGTTCTCACTTGACCGTCCTTGATGTTATGCCGATTTTTCAGCTTGGACCAGGGGCCTCTGCAACCCCACCATCCTCTGCACGCGCGGCTACTCTGGTCCTAACCACTGTCCCCGGATTCCACTTCTCTCCTGGTCGGTGGTATTCATATCCTAACACACACACGCCTACGTGCATAGGTCTACTCACACACACACAAGCCTACACATACAGAACTATACACACGTAACTGCCCAAGAGGAAAGGCAGGCTTGGTGGAACTGGAGCCGTTTCTAGAAACAATAAATCCAATGAGTAGGGTCCTTTCGCAGCTTGTGATTGCGAAAAGCATAATTTGAATTCAAAGTTTTAGAATTCAAATTAATTCTTTAAAAAAAATCTTTTTTCAAAGCCAAAAAATGTGTCAGGCTTGCCGAGTTTTTAGGGTTCTGACTTTAATTATATAACTTTAAAATGCTTTTAAAAAAACTTTAAAACTCTATTTTTCCTCTCAAATTTAGAAAATTTCCCGCGGTAAGACCCCATAGTATGCCCCCCCCTCCCTCCAATTTTTTTTTTTTAAGTCGGCGTCTCTAGGAGTGCCCTTCCATGAAAGTTAAGTGCCCTACCTTATATCAATGCCTAGCTACGGCACTGCATGGCTCTCCATAAAATAGAACAAAAGAATGTTCTTACTAAAACAAGTGACATGATCTAGTTCAGTGGTTCCCAACCTTTTCCCCCTTGCGAACCCCTTCCAAACTCCGAAGGAAGTTAGCGAACCCATTGGGTACTAGGTAATATGATCCAAGCAAAAAAAAACATGTACACACAAACACATTTTTTTTAATGCTGTTCCGTACTTTATAACAAGAACGAAAATATAATTGCAAAATAAATAGAATTAGTACAAATATTGCTGTGCACTAAAAATGATCGCAAAAACATGAACACAAAACAAATCCACCAAAAAATAAACAGTGATTTTTCAGTGTTGGGCTTCAATCTACTTTGAAAAAAAAATTTAATGGAATACTTGTGGAACAGAGAGCTCGAAAGTTTTGCTGAAATTTTTCTGACACAAGGGTATAGTTATCTCTATCACTAGATCAAAAGTCAATTAAAGAATGATGTTTGAAATATCTTTCAGGGAACTGTCTCAGATTAAGTAAATTAACTTTTTTCTTCCAGTAAAATGAAAAATCTCTAGGTTTATGTCTTCTTGAAAAGGACTACAAGCCTAGCTGTTTGATAAGGATATACTGTGCACATTAATCATTTGATTGCTGAAGTATTTTCTTGTAATTACGCTATAAGTGCAGAATAAAATGCGTATATTGAAAAATAAAAGAAGCGTCTATTTTTCAATATGCGCATTTGCTCTAACTTTTACACAAAAGGTGATCCTTAACAAAACAAATATTTTAAGCCCACTTAATACAAGTGAAATTTTCTGCACAAATCTCATAAATTCCTTGTTTAAATTTAGTGCAAATTAAGTTGCATGATTAAATTCCATTGACTTTATTTTTACTGCGAACCTCACACTACCAAACTTTCACCCAGAAATTTTTTCTAAAGTAATTAATTTTCCATACTTCCTGTGGTATTTTTTGGTTGCTAGCCATTCTTTCTCTTTTTTGACAATAAAGCTGGAAAAAAATTGTAGTCAATGGAGTGTGAAAATTATAGCAACAAATAGCTCGATCTCACTTATGCATTTTTGACTCAACGCACAGGAAGAGCGATAGCTCTTCGTCGGACTCAAATGGTTAAAGAAACTAAACTTCAAAACATTTTAGACGCTTGCATATGCTCCATGTTATGTTTTCATCAAGTTTAATAAACTCTTCCGAGCAAAAGCTTCAAAGGAAACGAAGGCGTTCAAATTCTTTCATCTGAGGATATAGTATTTACAAGTAGAGCTTTTTCAGCATGGCGTCTGGGCTATCATTCTCAATGAAAGCACTAAAACTGACCCATTGCAATGGCAGGCTAAATGCTTTAAATGCAAAATATGTCCGCAAGTATGCAAATATTTTCATGCTACGAGTATTGAATGTGTGAAACTAAAATGAATAAAAAAGGAGCAAAATTTGCTTGAAACCGCTAGAACATGAGATTTCATCAGAAACAGGCATGTTAAAACTCCACCGTTACGATATTTTTCTCGCGAACCACCGGTTGGGAACCTCTGATCTAGTTGAACCAGAAAATTTGTATGCCTGCCAATTTTTAGATTGTTTTTCTTCGAAAACGTCATGTCACATACTGTTTGTTTAAATTATACACACTAGAGAATATGGCTTTTTAAGGTACAAAAATCTGACCTTTATTGAGGGGGGGACCTCCCCGGGATTACATAAACCATCAATCCCCGGTAATGTCTGCCCCCCCCCCCTCACAATATTTTTTGCAAGTTAGCGTCCCTGATTCATCTACTGGTTAAATCCTGGAATTTCAAAATGTTCCGTATTGTCAGACAATTGTATAGGACACATTCAAACTTTTAACATAAAATTTGGATTTTAAATATAAAAGTATAATGCTTTTCAAATTTTTAAGCTGCATTATTGTCACCAGTTTGCCATATATTAAATATCAAAATTTAATATGTCTTTGGATACAGGATACTTCTAATTTTTCATTGCAATATATCGTTCTTTTTCTTCTAGAAATCGTTGTTGGCTGCCCAAGTATTTATATGGATTATGCTATTTCAAAATTACCAAAAAATGTTAAAGTTTCTGCTCAAAATTGTTACAAGGTTCCTAGTGGTGCTTTTACTGCTGAAATCAGGTATATATGTTTGATTGTGCTAATTTTCTAAAATATTTTTATTATATGCAGTCGAACCTCGTTGATATAGTAACGGGAAACATAGCTTTGCGTGAAATATTTCCTTGGTCCCATAAGTTGGCAATCACTTAATGATTTATCAGATAAGATGAAATCGGGTTAACAAATCCTTTTAAAGATCCTGAAAATTTTGTGTTCACAAGATTTGACTGATTATCTTTTGCCATAAGTAAATTTGGTAGCATGTTTTTGTAAGTTTGTCATTGTTTTGACATAAATGGTTATAGCCAGTATATATTGATAAAATTATTCTTTTTGTAGGCTTTAATTTATAGCTTTTTGCATTATCTGCTGAATCTTCACTATTTAACTATATTTTCACCTTAATCTTCATACATGTCCTCTAAGATATGGCAATCTTTGTTATCTGCATTTCATAGTATTCATTCAATATCTGCAGTGGCGTAGCTAGACCCGACTTTCGGGGGGGGGGGGTTACTTCTTTTATATATACATATATATGTATATATATATATATATGTATGTATAATCGCTTGGAATTTTTTCCTTTTCTTCCTTTTTTTTTCTTTCTCTTCTCTCTTCTTTTTCTCTTTTTTTTGAGACTAACTTTTCGGGGGGGGGGGGGGTTGTCCCCAAACCCCCCCCCCTTAGCTACGCCCCTGAATATCTGATTACATAGGTATATTTTTATGGAAAAGATATGCTATATCACATATTTACTCTAGTCAGAGTTTATAACTGAAAATAACTTTCTATACATTTTAGAAATAGTTAAAGGCCTACTTAGAGTATTTTGTCCAACTGTAGAGTCGGCAACATGAAATTTTTTTTTGCCATAACTATTTAATTTACTGTTTCATAAGCTCATTGTTTTATTTTGAATTTGTGTGCTGGTAGGACTAACTCAAAATGAAATTTTGTGCTAATCGAGGAGTCAATTAAAAAGTTGTTGCAAAAAAAGTAATGTTGCAGACTCGACATTTGGGTAAAATATTGTGAAATGGCCCTAAAAATAATTTGGACTTTTCTGATGTTTTCCTAACTTTTTTCCTTCATCTTTTTAACTCCTTGCCTGTATGTGTATTAGGGTAGTCCAAAATTTCGAAGATGAAAATTTTTTGAGTCCTACCCTCCTATTTTGTTCCAATGTATTGAAAAATAAATCAGACAAAATTTGAAAACATTTTGATAATATTAAGAGGTAGCTCAACCCAGATAAAGTTTTCATCATTGCTGAATAGAACGTGTACGACACATGACCATTGACCTCACTAAGGTAAAATACAATTGCTATTTTTATTAACAAGAAAACAATTGCTTTATAAAATTGTTATTTTATATAGAGATTTAACAATAGCCATTATGAAAATACTTTTGTAAATACAAGTAAATACATAAAATCTATTCCTTTAACAGTCGTGATCAAATAAATTTTCAACTTGTTGTTGCTTATGTATGTATTCTTAATTGTTTTGGTTTTGATTTCACCACTGTTGGAATGGCAGTTTGCACTTATTTTTGAAATGCAAATGTCTCTTTACTTTAAAATAACTGAGCGTGGCAAATACATCAATTAGATCAAAATCAGAGGTTTATCTTCTTAGTTCAACCATAAGTGAGCTGACAGGTAGTAAACTACCTTCAATTCCTATGGCATTGTGTATGTTTCTTCATAACCATATTGAATTAAAGAAAAGAGCATCTTCAAGAAATACAATAGAAGAAATTAAATTTTGGCAGAAAGCCAGAATACCCGTACAACGACCCCAAAACTGTCAGCCCAAGTTAGAAAAACTTTATTAACAATGGGAGTTATTGAAAAAAAAACAGAAGTACAGTGACACAAAAATAAAATAAAGAAGGTGAGCTTTACAGGACTGGGGCGTAACTGCCAAAGTTTCTGCAATGTGCTTTGACACAACGAGTGTCAATACTGGGGAAAGCAAGGGTACCAGTGTTTTACTAGAGCAAAAACTAAAGAAAAGGTTATTTTTTCCATGTTGACATCACATTATGAAATTAATTATTGGTGAAATTGAAAATTTATATTATAGGGTCTGGTGGGGTAAAGTGGTCATAAAATCGTAGGTTTTCAACTTAGGTGGATAATAAATACAATAAATTCTTTAAACACTTCAACTTTTTCTATTGTTATTTTACATTGCAATAGTAAAGAACATGATAGATTGAATTTTTGGAAGAAAAATATTGATTTTAGTAGTTTTATAGAACTTTCTTTTCCCTATGCTTTTGTGACCACTTTACCCCATGGGGTGGGGGAAAGTGGTCATAGCATGGGGTAAAGTGGTCATAGTTAAAAATATATGCAAAACTATAATAAATAACCCTAATACTTGTATATTTTGGTTGTTTTTGTAGTTACAAGTGTATTCACGAATAAATGCATGCATACACGAAGATATACGTGTCGTGTTCTACACGAGTAAACACGTTCTTATATGAGTAGATACATTTATACATCAGATACATGCATGCACGTGCCCACTCAAGTATATACGTGTATATACGAGTATATAAGTATGTATACGTAATTATCTACAGAAGTGTATACGTGTCTACACGAGTACATACGTGTCACATGTATATACGTGTCACGTGTTTATACTTGTAATGTGTATATACGAGTATATAGGCGTATAAACGAACATCTTATGTGCATATGCACTTGTATCACGAGACAATACGTGCATGCCTGAGTATATACGTGTATAGTAGACGTATATACGGGTGTATACACGAGTTAATTCGTGGGTACATGTGTACGTCTTTGTGGTATCTACTCACGTATATATAATATGGAAGGACGAGTATATACGCATGTATACGTGTAAACACGATTATATACCTGTATAGATGTATATACGTACATTTACGTGTATACAACAGTATGTATACACGAGAATATATGCTTATATACATGTTGGCCTACAGCGTGAATCTAAGCTCTTGGGAAAAAATCAAAGGAGTGTGAGAGGGGAGGATAAGAAGCAAAGAATCATAAGGAAGTTATAATCATTGACACGCTACATGCACACAAAGTCAGAAACTGATGGATGCAAAACAGAGCACAAATTTGTTGCACAAAGATAATTTTACCTAACATTTTAGTTTTTAAGAACTATTTAGAGCAGTTGTTAAAAGTTACGGCCTGTAGTAGCTCTAATACACGCATCGGAAACAAAGGCGCAGCGGCTGATGAAAGTTTTTCAAAAGTCTCGTTATTGCAACAGAGAGTGATCTGTGAATGCGACGCATGTATTACAGCTGCAGGCAGCAAATTTTATCAATCATTTTAAAACTTTATTAAGACCTAAACTGTTTAAAATTGTGTTTGAGATATAAATTTGTGATCTTTTTTGCATCCATCAGTTTCTGGCATTGCGTGCATGTAGCGCGTCAGCATTGTTTGCTACCATATGTTCCTTATGATTTTTGCTTTTTACCCTCCCCTTTTAATAATTTGCTCAAGAGTTTAAACTCGCCCTATATACCTGCATTTCTTATGCTTGTATGTATTGCTTACTCGAGTACGTACGCGTATATACGTGTCTACCTGAGTATATAAGTGTATGTATATATGAGTATAAGCGAGCATATACGTTTATAGTAGAATGCATAGCTGTATGGATAAAAATTACTTGCAGATACCCATATACATATTTATTGGTGCATTTATGTGAATAAGTCTACGTACATGCCTACACGAGTATATATGCGTATATATACCCATACACTCGTTTACAGTAAAAACAGTACATATTAAGTAAAATTAATATTTAATGTGTATCTGCCTTATACGTAAAGATTAAGTAACATTAGAAGAACAATATTCGTTAAGCCTAATATTATGACCACTTTACCCCATCTTACATAAATTGTTCTAAAAAATTATCTAAAATAGATTCAGCTAACTGCTAATGAGTAAGAGTTCTTGAGACATGTAGGAAGCTTCCTGTGCAGTCAATTTGTTCATAATTCTAACAAACAAAATTTCCCAAGGAAGTTAAAAGACGTGTTTAGATTTTAAAGTTTTTCATATTCACGCAAAATATTTTTTTTTACTAAATAAAATTTTGCTAGTTGTAAAATTTTGTATTCAAAATGTAGTTTCTAACTGTCTTACTCTAAAATAAATTTTTCACATTCATTCGAACATTTATTTCCAAACCATAGCCATTTATTTGACGTATGACCACTTTACCCCGTTGACCACTTTCCCCCACCAGACCCTACCTTGTATGCAATAAAACATTTTATTTGTAGATTTAACAGAATAAAATCTTGTATTTTATTAATTTAAATTTTCTGTACGAGAAGTATAAATGAAGAAATTTTGTTTTCTCTTTCTACAATCTTTCCAAAAGAAACTTTCAAAGCCAATGAAAAAATCATTACATTGCTCAATGTTTGAAAATGACGTAAAGTTATTTTCAATGTTATCTGTTTTATTTTAAAATTTCCTTTATATTTGTTTAGGCATTTCAACTTATAGTTTCTTTCAAATAATTTATATTTGATAAAATGTTATTCTAGCCCTGCCATGATTAAAGACATTGGTTCAGACTGGGTAATCCTTGGTCACTCTGAGAGGCGTAATGTCTTTGGTGAAACAGATGATGTAAGTAAACATATTTCAATCTTCAATGTGTTTTTATTTTTTCATTTGTACATTTGTGCAAATGTATTAATAGCTAAAACGGTCAATGTAGCATGAATCCAAAATAACACTGGATACATTTTGAAAGTCATTTTGAAAATGTTTACAGATAGTTAGAGCAATTAATTCAATATATAAATTAAACAACATTTTATGTAGGTGACTTCTGTTTTACGCATAGCAATGTGTCTGCCAAGTTCCAAAATTAGGAAATAAACAGGCGACGCTTCTGCCAGTGTATCTTACACAAACCATTTCAAAATACTTTTGGCCCCCTCATTTCTAAAAAACTATTAGATCTACATGATTGAACTTTTGTGTGTCTAATAGAGCTCTGTAGAACACCTATAATACTAAATTTCACAAATATATGTCTCTTATAGTTATGGAATGAAGGTCTGAAAAGTCCAATTTTTTTTCACTGACATGCACACTCACTCATTAAAATGTTAAAGAACTTCCAAGTGACTTACATACTTGAAATTTGGCACCAACATATATTTTCTTACATATATAAAGGAGAATATGTAAAAAGTCAAACTCCATTAATTTAACAAACACTAAAATAATTTTTTATGAACATTATAATTTGTAGTGTGATTTTAAAATGTTTTGCAAGCCAAAACAAGGTTGTAGAAGTTTGAAGTTCAATGCTTGATTTCTGAACAGAACGTTGTTTAAACTTAGTAAAATTGAAAGTTCCATTAAAATGAAAAAACCTCATTCAAATAATTGAATTTGCAAATCTAGAGCTTGAATACATAATCTTGGAGTAATTTGATATTAGAGTTAAAACATTCCATCCTTCCTTTGAGATAAAGTTTAGGCTTCAAACAGTTTGGGATATAATGTAGTTTCAAAAGAATTTAAAAAAAAAAAAAAAACATAAATGCAAAGAAAAATTGTCATTCACTAAGCTTAAAAGCAGATTATAAGTTACTAAATTTGTTTATTTTGCCCCTTTCGGCTATCATTAACCAGAGACTGCTGGACTATAGTTTATTTGAATTGTGAGTAAAGCCCCTAAAATAGAAAAAATTCCATCAATAAATACAGTTGGCTATCTGTTTAACACAACATTCTATTTAACAACTTTCGCTATTTAAAGACGGTCTTTAACAGTCCCGTATGTTTCACTACTTTTAGAAGCATTATAGCAAATGATGCGTTCTACTTAAGGACTTTTTTTGTGGGTCCTTGAAAGTCGTTAAACTCTGTCAACTGTATCAAGTCATTCAAAAACTTTAATAGTAAAATTACAGAATTAGGAGAAAAAATGGCAACAATACAAGAAAAGTTTTTTCATCAATTTGACATATTCTACAATCTACATAATTGACAATGGCTTTAGAAAGTATACACATGAGAAAGGCTTAGCAATTTTTCCAGATTTACTCCAAATTTGTGAATGCCAAAAACAGAACTAATGTATTTCGGCCTTGATGAGAGTGGGAAAAGCAAATGATTACTGTTCAAAATTAGCAATTGCACCAAGCTCTCAGTTTATGATCCTCAAAATCCATATAAAAAAAGCAGAGTATAAGATGTAATTTGTGAAAACCTGTCATGTTGCACGTTTATTTATCTGCTAATTATCTATTTGTTAGTAAGTTGCAACTGTTGCATTTTTCTTTCAGTTGATAGCAGAAAAAGTTGCCCATGCTTTATCGGAAGGATTAAATGTAATTGCTTGTGTTGGAGAACTGTTGGAGGAACGTGAATCTGGAAAAACTCAGGAGGTTGTATTTCGGCAAACTAAAAAGATTGCAGGTGATTTTTCGCTTAAAATTGTATTTTATATAACTTTTTTTTTTTTGAGAAATACCATTATTTTACACTATTTTTCTTTTATAAATGATGAGGAAATAATGAAAAAGAAGTTACATAGAGATATGTACTGGCGGTTACTGACTACCAAACAACATGACCTTAAGGGTCATGGATCTGGATAAAATTCTGTATTTAGGTCAATATGCATTAGAAATGAATCCAGGTAAAGCGGTTTGACTGCATAAACCCTAATTCGGACGCAATGGGGGTCCAACGTTGCTAGTTTAGCTCCGGAAAAGCAATGGCTTATGTATATATTTTTTTTACCCTTTTCTTGCTATTTCATTGCAGTATTAGCCAACTGTCACAACACTGCAGTATCAGTCGCAATATAGAATAAATTCCCCTGTCCCTTTACTTACATTGGACAGAAAGGAACACGAAAGGTGTTAGGAAAGCAAATATTGTGCCAAAGCTTCGAATTCCAAAGAAAACTGTATTGCAGTTCTGAAAAAAAAAACAAGAAAATTTGGGCCCTCCTTGCAGCGGAACTGGAGCCTATGCACTCAAACTATTTTACCTGGCTTCATTTCTAGTACTAATTGATCTAAATCCTTAAGTTTATCCAGATTCGTAATCCTCAAGTTTTTGCCGTCTTAACCAGATTGATTTCCAGGACTCCAGGATTGCAATGGAGTTTTCATTAGAATTTGAAATTCTGGTACAGTATTTGCCCTCCCTACATATTTGGCATATATTGCCAGTACAACCTAGGGGGAGGGCGGTTCTATGTTGTGATTGCATTCGGTTGGCTCATACTTCAATGCAATTGCAAGAAAAATGTGAAGATTTAATTTCAAATGAAAAATCATTGCTTTTCTGGACTCGACTATCAATTTTGGACCCCTGTTGCAGCTGAACTAAGGCCTATGCAGTCAAACCACTTTATCTGGGTTCATATCTAGTGCGAAATGACCTAAATCCAGAATTTCGTCCAGATCTTAGACCCTCAAGGTCGTGTCGTTTGGTGGTGAGTATTATGTGCTGAAGAAGAAATTGCTATAATTTTACTTATGAATATTAACTAAGATTTTTGCCTAATGTAATATAGCTGATTTCATATGAATTTGGTACCCTAAGTTCAAATGTGACATCAATTTTTGCACAGGGGCTCAAATTTCTAAGATATAACATTGAAACATATGTGACATGGGTTTAAGTTACATCCATAGATCAAATAAAAAACAAAACATGGAATTTTCGTTCCTGTTGTATTATACAAACAAATCAGAGCTCGATTACCAGAGAGAATAATTAGGCTGTTGGCCATGGGGGGGGGGGGGGGTCCCTGGTTTTTAAGGTCCCCAAGAAGACTAAAATTGTAGTAGTCTATTATTTAAGAAAATAAAAAAAATTTTAGATACTCTTTTTTATTTTCCTTTTTAAGATGTACAAGTGTGAGATGTTCTGCCTCCCAAGAACAAGTATTTTGAATGAGTGATTCAACACCTAAACACCCCTGAAACCACCACCACCTCCTGTTCTCCATTAATGCTTACGTTCATGAGGTTCGACCTCAGAAAACCTTCAAAAAATGTTTGTTTAGGGTCACCCACTAAAGTAATCGGGCCTTGAAAATATTATGTACTAAGATCCAACTCGTCACACATCATGGGTGGGCGCATACGGGCCGCCCGGCCATATGCCAAAATCAATGCCAAAGCCGAATATTCACGATGGAAAGGTCATGCTGTGTATTTGGTGGGACCAGTTGTGCGTAGTATGCTATGAGCTGCTACTAACAGGTGAAACCATCACAGGACAGCTTTACCAAACTCAATTGATGCGTTTGAGCATACCACTGCGGGATAAACAAGCAAAGGTAATTTTGAAACATAACACTTGGCCAATTGTTGCACAGTCTGTCAAGACATGGCTAGATTTGCTGAAATGGGAAATCCTACCCCACCTGCCATAAAGACCAGTCATTGCCCCTTTAGACTAATATTATTGACGCATGCTCTTGAAGATCAGCATTTCCGCTCTTTTGAAGAAGTCCAAATTTGGATTGATTCATGGTTTACATCAAAAGGTGCATCGTGTTTTCAAGATGGCATCCGAGAATTGCCAGAAATGTGAGAAAATGTAGTGGCCAACTATGAACAATGCTTTGAAAAATGAATATAAAACCTTTTTTCACAATAAAGCATCAAACTGCAAAAAAAATCCTTTAAAACTTATTTGTGCACCATCAGATAATTTTATATTTTGATTCAGAGCCCCAAACATATCTAAAATCCGTTCTTAAACTCTGGGAACCAAAGGAAAAACTTTTTTTTTCGTTCCCCTGTGTTATGTTTGTCCTTATAATTGCATTTGTAATCATCTGTATGTATCAAAAATTTGATCGTTTTCTATTACTTTCAGATAAAGTTTCTGATTGGTCCAAAGTAGTTATTGCGTATGAACCAGTATGGGCAATAGGAACAGGAAAAACAGCTAGTCCTGAACAAGTGAGTAATGTTTTTTTTTTTAATTTGAAGTAAGCGATAAATTATAAATTTAAAAAAAATGTTTATGATTGATTCTTACTAACAAATCTTTTTCTCTCTTGTATTATTTAAAATTGATATGGAACATTTATTAAGTTTATCTACAATGAACATTATTTGAAATGTGAGACAATGTGGGGTAAGCATATCAATTGTTGCTGCAAAATATGATTAAGTTTTGTGAACATATTTTTTTTTTGGGGGGGGGATATCTTTTTAATCTTTTATTTTATTTATTTGCTTGTTATATCTTCCAAATTCAATGCAAAACTTCAATTGCTAAACTTTAATAATTTACAAAATTTCTATGTTGTAAAATGTTCATATTATTTTGTCTAACCCCTATATATATATATTTGTATATTGTACGTCTGTTGAAAGTTTTCTGTGTACATTTCTTGCAATAGATGGAGCAGTTTGTCTCCTATTTTTCAAAATCAAGTGAAGTAGTTTTAAGAATTGCTACCATTCATAAATTGGGCTTTACGCATTATCATATTTGTTAAGAAATTGTTTTTCCATTTCCAGGCACAGGAAGTACATGAACAGCTTCGTAAATTTTTGAAAGAAAATGTATCTGATGAAGTTGCTAATAGTACTAGAATCATCTATGGAGGTAATTTAGGTTTTATTTGAAATGAAAAAATAACTTTAATTTCTCTCTCTCAGTTGTCAACTGTTATTGTGTAGAAATCTTAAAATCAAACTGTAAATATGAGGAATTAATGCATGACTTTTTTTTTTATTAAAAAGTGTTTTTAAAAAACGCTCATTTTCTGCTTCTTCCGGTTCCATTCGCTTCTTCCGGTTTCAAAAATCATAATTTTTGAGTTAATACTGCAGAGGTAACTGCAATCATAATTGCAAATATCCATGTAGTACTAATTTAATAATCAAGACTTTTTAGTTTGCCGCAAATGAGTGAAAAGAATATCCATAGGGTTACTTATATCAAAATTTCCGGAATTATGTAAGTTATGTCATTAACTAACCAATCCAGTGAAGAAAAAATTACTGCTGTTTAAAACAGTTGAGAAATTTAAAAATTCTCAAAATAAAAATTAAAAAAACTTTTTTACAGTAGTTACGAATATAAATAGTCGATTTTCTATAGGCTCCAGAATTTATACATTAAACTTGACTGATGGTTCAAGTTCAAGGATACTTGCACAGTATCCTGACATTTAAAAAGAATTCACTTCTGTTGCCTTACAAAATTAGGCCGTGGGGAGCCTTGTGGATTGGATGCTGGACAACCAAATCGAAGAATTCCCGATTCAGAGTCCAAAGCAGCCAAACAGTCACAGAATACTTGTTTGAAATTTGTAGGTTCAAAAGTCCAAGATTCATTGCTAGTTTTCAATGGCTTATCCAAAAGGGGGGAGCTAGGAATGTATGTCCCCCTCCACAGATCAAACGCAAAAATTTAACTGTTTTGATGATAGAAAATGACAAAATCATCCATATCCCCCTTCAACCACCCAAAGTTCAACCATATACCTTATACTCCCCCCCCCCTCCACAAAAAAAAACTTGCTACGCCTCTTCTGGAAAATGCTTTGAGTGCAGGGTGCTGGTGACTCTCCTTTCCTTTCAGTAGTATGCAAAAATTGTGGAGGTCTCTGACCTACTTGCCATGACATTTAAACCTGATAAAACAAATTGGTTGGTCGCTGGGTGCCAAGTGTTATGCAAAATTAATCTTCAAAAAATGAGCGAGTAAGTTGAAGGCAGTATTAAACATCTTTTTCACCTTAACAATTGGCAGTTCTCTCTTTATGAACATTTTTCATGGCTGTCAATATCCCAGACTTCTTGAGCCACGAGGCAATGAACCAAAATAAATAAGTTTCCTTATGTCTAAGCAGCGTTCCTTGTATATATAAAATAAATGACCCAAAATATTTCTTTCCTTTACATAAAATAGTTTAACAAGTTTGAGTGTTAAAAATTAGGATATTGTTCATATTTTGAATTTTAAAAAATATTTAAAATACATGTTTACTTGTATACAGTAAAAGTAAGACTTTTGGTTGTCATTTTCTTTTCTTTAACTATCAAAATCTAATCTGAACAAGTAAAAGAATTAAAGATTAGCCAAAAAAATAAGACAAAACTTTGAGAGAAAATTATTGTGAGAAGAGATACAAAATTTGTCCAGTAAGTTCCTGAAGTTTAAAATATAAAAATCGTTAACTTGTTGAAATATAAATCAGAGAGAGAGGCAACAAAAATAAAAGTTAAGAGAAAGTTATTTACAACTGATCCTTACTTATGTTAAAAGTATGTGAGACAAAATGGCCAACCTTTGTCTATTTCAACATAGATCTTCTTCTTTTAAAAATAAGTTCTTTGATTTTTTTTTTTTTTTTTTAATATAAGGAAAATTTATGTAATAGAATACATTTTTTTAGAGAATTGTTTTTAGAGTACACATGCTTAACTAAAACATTTGTCAACAGGCTCTGTAACTGCTGCTAACTGCAAGGAATTAGCGAAAAAGGCTGATGTAGATGGTTTTCTTGTTGGAGGTGCATCTTTGAAGCCTGAATTTGTTAACATTATTAATGCTAAGCAATAAAATGTGTCTTCCAAGCTTTTCTTCCAATAATGTCATCCTCATTTGAACTCAAAATTTTTTTCTTGTAAATTCTAGTTTGAAAACTTGCTATGAAACTGTACATAACATTGTGTTCCAGTTGTTAAGTTTTATTCCAAATCATTAAATTAATTTATTGTAAATCTTCACAAAATTTCTTTTCTGTTCATTTCACAGTATTTATTGAAATTTTTGTCATAGTATGAAATGCATAAAGATATGTTAAGGTTAAAGACATTTCTTCCTGTTTTCAAAGCATTAAACTTATATTCTTAAGCTTTGCTTGAAAGTAAATTTTGGTTAGTATTGAGATAGAAAAGTTACTCCTTCTTGCTTCTGTGGAAACTGCCAATTCAAGTTCAGCTTATTAATAACCTATTAATGCTAAAAACAAAGATTTTCTTGCAATTCCAATACATTTGGACAGTTGATCTGCAGCTTAAAATTTTGGAAAAAAACGCATATTCAAGGCGTGTTAAGTAAGGTCTATTTTGTTTTAGACACCAGTAGTTCCCGCTCATACTGCAACGAATATGTGCGCCATGTACTGGCATGCCTTGGAAACAACTGTGCCCATTTTCAGCTCTAGCTAACCTGTACGGTTCTGTTCTATGCTTTCATAATGTTTAAGACTACCAACTCGCCGGCGGAATGCGAGGTTCGTTCTGTGATACACTTTTGTCAGCAAGGAACCTGTGTACTGCAGAAATTCATAAACAGATTTGCAAATATTTCGCTACCTCTGGAGCCATCAAATCGTCCATAATCAAAGAAGGGAGACCGGACTGCTCCTCATCATGGACGTGGTCACGGCCATCTTTAAATTCTCTTACCCATTTAAGCACTTTGCTTTCACTCATAACAGTATCACCGTACACTTCACAAATCAGTCGATGAATTTCTGCTGCAGACAGGTTCCTTGCTGAAAAGAAACGTATGGCTGAGTGAACCTCACATGCGGTGGGCGAGTTGATAGTCTTAAACGTAATGAATTCATAGAACAGAACCATACAGGTTAGGTACAGATCTGAAAATGAGCACAGTTGTTCCCGAGGCATGCCGGTATATGCACATATTTGTTGTGCTATGTGCTAAGACTACTGGTGTCTAAAACAAAACAGGTCTTACTTAAAAAACACGACTTGTATATGATGTGTAGTTTATGATATGTAGTTTTATTTGTTTGAATAGTCATTTTCAACTAGTGTTTCCACAGAATTTTTTTACAAAATCTAGTACATTTTATGTGTGTATATCCCTGTTGCTGCATTTCCCTTCAAATAAACTAATTTTTGATACGGAATTTGTTTATCAGAAAATACTATTCCCCCTGTATTGAGGAAGAAGAGTATTAATGGCAGAATGAGTGATGTCTGTTGCCTTGTGTATCTACGGAATAGATGTGGGGGGAAAATGGAAGACTTCATTAGGGTTTTATTCTTTTTATTATAAAAAAACACATAAAAATAACAACTGTACAAAATAATTTGAAAATAATTTTAAAGTCCTTCCGTTTCAGTGTTCCTCCTCCCATTCACCTTTAATAAATAAAATCAGGGAAATTGTATATCGCTTCCGAAGGCTCCAAATTGCACTGAATTTCACCACACTTGGCACTTGTTCTGTTTGTTCATGGGGGAATTTGGTGGGCAGTTGAATTCTTTGGCAAACTCTGCAAGATTGGACATGGGCCCTATTACTCTGTAAATAAAGAAAATATGATGCATATTATTTTGAACTATATATTTTGTTATAATATTTGAAGATGTTTGATTCTCAAATAATTGAAAGTCAAGAAGCATTATTTGAATTTTACAATTGATTGACCAAGAGATTGTTAGCTAAGTTTTACACTTTATACTGAGTTGTGCTATTATAAAATACTTGGCCAATACATGACACCTCAGCCAACAGACCCTTATAGATGTAGTTTTCTTCTTTCTTCTCTGCCTAGGTTCGCCATTTTCCATTCTACAAAGAATTTTAGTTCTGTTTTAAATTTTCTCCTGTGAAGATGTTTTATGATGACAAAGTTGGTGTTGCCAGTTGAAAGGTTTGATACTTTGATATTATAACCAAATACCTTTAGAAAAACTTTTTTCCGTCATTTCAATCTAAATTGAATAACTTAAAAACCTTTTGTCCAAATATATTTCAACACTTTGTCATGTCATGTATCGGTTTAGGTTTTTTCTTCATTTCTAATAATCATCTTGTTTTTAATTTTTTCACCGAGAAAAAAAAGCTGCAAATGGCTCGGTAGCCATTTTAAAGAAAAAATGTTGAAACAATACTCATATTTTATTTGGATAATAACTAATTGACGTATTATATTTGTGTGATTAATGTGATTCAAAGTATTTTTATTTAATCCATTTGAAGGGTGGTGATGAAATTTTACTTTTAAGTAGAATAAAAATGTTAAAAGTAATCTCAAAGATGCGTTAAGAGTTTTAAAAAAAGATATATTTGTGAGACTTTTTTTTTTTTTTTTTTGTAGATGTGTTTTTGTTATGCACAATGCCTAGCAAACACTTCCTTATGCTATCTTAAGGCAATTTTGTTTCTGTAGGGCAAAACAAAGTATTTTATTACTTACCTAAATTGTGGGGGACTGTGAGAACCAGAAATGATCCTTAATTTTAAAACTTCTGGTCTATATTTACCACACCAAACCTGCAAATAATCGACATTATTGAAAGCAATTATGGAGAAATTGAGAGCAATTATGGGTAAAAACGTTTTCAAACAATATTAAAGGAAAACAATTACTAAGTAAAATAAAAATCGGGCAAAAAATAGAAAGATATGGTAATGAGCTTGATAACTCAGGATTCAGAATTTAATTAATCAGGAATGTAATGATTAATTAAGTGACAATGCTTTTGAATACTATAGTTAAAATATACATTGAACCCTATCAAGTACAGCCATTCATGACAACTTGGTTCACAAATCCTCTATTTTAAACTGACCCTCTCGTATTTTAATAGTTTTTCATTTTCTTGGTAAGAAACGGAAAAAACGTAGGTCACACTATAACTATTATGTAGTTATCCAAAATTAAGAAATATTTTTTTAATTCATTCAAAACGAATTATTACCCTAGTCCAAAATTATCCTGCAATTTAAGGTAACCTTGAGCCACATTAGAAATAGTATGCGAACTAAATTGTTTTAATAAAAGTAGTGCAATTTTAAACTTAAAAAAATCTTAAAGGTTTAAAAAAATTCCTTCTTTGTACTTATCAGCATCACAAGATTTGTATCATTTGTAATATTTCTTAGAATATTACGATATAGTAAGAGCAATTTCAATCACTTCAAAACCAGAATCCAAACAGTAACTTCTACTTCAGAATTATTGAATAATGCAATCACCTGTGTACAATATTGTCAACTAAAACTCGTTTCGTGACCTTACAAAGAGAAGACAACGGATCTTCAAGATTTTGTTTCTTTAGTCAAATGTACTAAATAAAGAAAGATTGAAGTGACGTAAAGTTATCTTAAATGACTAATGATGTAATTCTGAAACTATCATAACTGTTAGTTAGAAAGTCAATAAGAAATGTCATAAGCATAAGTAGCAGGGTTATAGTATAAAGGTGATGTTCCAGGGGTTAATAAGCAGATGAACGATTATCTTAATTGGATTCTTTTGATGACTTCATCTAAGGTCTGTAAAACTAGTTATGCACTTACATTTGCTGCACTAATCCAAAACAGCTGGCTTGGTGAAAACTTCAGTCCAGGTAGTTGTTGTTCCGGACCATGGTCCTTAACCCAAGATTGATAAGCCTATAAAAAACATTGAAAATACATTTTTGAGTACATATTTTGAAAAGAAAAAAAAAAAAAACAGCAACTCCTCATCACAAAAAAAATAAAGGCGAAGAGCAAACTACTGTGCTTTAAATTAATTGCAAAACCACTGAAATTGAAATGTATTTTATTTCTCATGAGAAGTCTTTCTCTTGTTTTAATCAATACATACAAAACGGAAATGTCTTCCATTCATTTGAATCTAATGAAATTTTAAGTTTAAACCAGGGGTGTTTTGATCCGAAAATTTTTAGCTCACAATATATTCTAGAACTGAAAAAATATTTTTAAAAAAGGAATCTTTTTTCTTTCAATGATTTTGGTTATTTTTGTACGCATATTTGAAGAATTTTTCTGTGTGTGTGTGTGTTTTTTTTTTTTTTTTTTTTTTTTTGGGGGGGGGGGGGTCGAGCTTCAGATAATTTCACTCTCTTGAGAAAATATTACTTCAGTCCACTATCATCTCCGGTTGAAACTTGCTGGATACTTATTTCACTTATGAACAATAGAAAGTAAACAATAATAATAATGCAATGTTAAAATGTAAATTTGCAGGAAAAAGCAGCCATGGGTTTTAGAGGCTACAAGGAACTCTTTTTTAATGCAAAAGAAGCGAGCTTAATATTGGTTGTAAAGATATCAAAGAGAAGCTTTCATTCATAAGCTTGCTTTTGAAGTGAAAAGTAACCCTCAACATTCCTTATAAGCCCCAAACACAGGTCACCAGTTTCTTCCAAATTATTGTGCCTACATGTTTTTTAGTGTTTTGAATTTGATAAGTGTCCTTAGCTAATGAATTTGGTTTGAGCCCATCACGTCAAGGTTTTTCACAAAATTGAAAAAAACCTTATAAGAAATTTTGTACTAAAGCAAAAAAGGTACCTTATTGATATTTCCTAAATTGCATTGAAATTAAATTTTTTTTAATGTCCTACTATCAAGAAAAACCAAATGTCGGCCACCAACAAAATCAAATATCCACCGCCAAGAAAGAAGAAAGAAAATAAACACCCGACTAAGGACAGTTTACATGACAGAACGAGTTGGTTTTTTCACCCCTCTGTATCTCAATCTCATGCAGACCTCCGGAATTGAATTTTGGTACACTCAATCTCTAGTAACCCCTGATGAAGCCTTGACACATCGATTAAAACTGTTTTAGTATATTGTTATGTTTATTTCATTTTCGCATCTGTCAAAGTCAATTCGACGGCATCAGCAGTTTATGAAATAGTGAGAATCAGTTGTTTGTAGCATCAAGTTGTGTTTGGTTTTCTAAATGTTTAGTGCCTCATAATGTTATAATGAAAGTAAAAACAGTCCTCATACATTTTGAAACGTATGTGGTGATTTAACAATAACAAAGCATCAACGAAAAAACAGTATTTATCAAGAAAGCTTATCACGCTTACTTCGGTGTAAAACTTGGTGATCAGGACAAACGTTGGGCCCCACACGAAGTGTGCTTAGCTACTGAGAAAATGGACAAAAGGTACATGTAACTCTTAACTCTTTGGCATTTCTATGGTATATAGGGAACAAAAAAAACCATGGAGACGGCTGTTACTTTTGCTCCTTACTTAGGGTTTCAATTTGAAAAAAAAAAAAACATTTCAGTGTCCTGATTTACCTTCCGCTACATGACCTGTACCTCATAAACCAGGAATTCCCATTCCAAAGCCTTTTCCAGCCATCCAACAGCAATCATCAGATAAAAGTTCAAACAACAAAACCAATGAAAGAAAGCGAAAAAAAAAAACAGATTTTGTTCAAAAAAAAAAGGAGGATTGTCTAACGTAGATAGAACTGCATTTTTTTTAAATGAACAACTCAATTTGTAGGAAGTTTCTATTAAATATAGTTTCAATAAATATTCTCTCGGTACTTTTGACAGTTTCTATGAAAAACTTCAAACACACTTTTCTTGAAAACCTGACGTGCAGGAGAAAAAAAGCTAAGCTCAAATTCATGATCAGCACAGCCCATTTCCTATAGAGTACCTATTAAACTTGAAACACTTTTTCATGAATAAATAGATGTAGGCCTGTGTTATCTTTTATTTTTCAGCAGAAAAAGGTGTTTATTTCTCAAACCATAGGATTCTTGGCAATCCTGTAATGCTAATGCACTGTCGAAATACCCATATCTGAACAGATGAAGTGGAGCTTGATAAGTTTTAAGAGGGACCTTTCCATCTTAGCGCATTCCGGTTATTTGCGGGGTATATGTGGAATTTTTCTCCTCCTGCTTGCTTCTGGAGCGAAAGCGGAGTTTCATGAACTTGCTGGGTGTAACCGCAAAGGAAAACCGCTTTCTCTGGTATAATGGGAAACCTCTTTTTACATGGAAACGGGAAAATTTTCAATCGGATTTTTGCGGAGCCGGGGCAGGGATTTACGGGGTCGAAAAGTGTGTTGTGAACGCAGCTAATAAGACACTAGTATGAGGTAGGGCTAATAACAGAAGTCATTAGGTTTTTCTGTGGAAGTACCGATTTTTAAAAATTGCTCTTGTGAACATGCCGATTTTTAAGATTATTTCTGTGAAGGTGTCGTTTTACTACATTGCCTTTGATTAGCTGCCAATTTTACTAATAATTATCGGTAGAAAAATCGCAAATCACATGGGCGTAACCTCTGCACCATCAAAAAAGGAAAATGTTCAGAAACGCTGCGATTGAAAACGATTAATTCAACCAGATATGTCAGGGTTTCAAATATCCATTTAAGAAGGATATTAAATGGAAAGAATAGAAAGAACTTTACCATATATATTGATACGCGTATGAGTCGATTTCTCTGCTTTTAGAAAAAACTAGAACGAAATCGGAAACTCGATGCCCGCGTTCAAATTGATCCCCGATTTTCAGAGACAAATCAAAATCGTTTTCCGATTTTTTTTTTTTTTTTTAATAAACTTCACACCTCAATACAATGCAAAAGACACGTTAACGGTAAAAAATGGCAATGTTCATTATAATATGTGTATATGAAAAAGTTTCATTATCGCGATCACTATTGTTGTGAAGGGTTTGTTTTCGGAAACTATATTTTTGTAAACGGTTGCTTTTATTCTGAACTAACATGCAATAAAACAGATTTTTCATCTTTTACTTCCTTATAATTTTTTTCTTGAAAATGAGCTCTAGCAGTTTACTTGCTATGAACTTATACGGGAAATTCGCGAGTAGGAATTTGTGCGTTTCTGGCGTTTTTCGTATTTTAATGCAATTAAGGTATTTCATTAACTGATATGTTTTATGTAATTATATTAGAATATACGGTATCTATTTCTTTATTGTTTAGTTAAAAGAGATGGGCTAAAAACGAGGCAATATTTTGAAAAATGTCGATCGTAAGCACGCCATTGGCACAAAAAGCCGAACTTCCGAAAATATAACTTCTAAACAAGTAAACGCCGTCTACGTCTTTTCCTCCGAAAATTATTGTAAGAATTGCGATTTTTGTGAAGGTATCGAAAAAACAAACTGTTTGACCCTGGGAATGGACGGTGCCCGCCAAATCTTCATGTATAGTTGATGGTTTCCGGAATATTCAATGATTTCTTCCAAAAAAAAAAAAAACGAGTATTTTTTACTTCCAACAGATTTTTTGAAGAGTAAAACTCGAATTGGCTGCTTGAAATTGTTGAACACTGCCCAAGTTTCAGTGACCAATCTCTGTAAAACTGTCTTTCCTGTCTTCCTTCGCGGTATTGAAAAAGCGCACTACATTTTGCATTATATTTATTAAAACTAGAGGACCCGACAGACGTTGTTCTGTTCAACTTTGTAAATTGAAAAGTTAAAAAATTTCAATAAACTATCAAGTGTTTGAACCGTTTTTTTGAAAATAATAAGTAAAAAGAAAATGTTTTAAGCTGCTTAGTGTCAGAATGCGCACATTTATTACAACTCGATTTATCTAATGCCCACTGAGCTGTTGTTTTATTAACTATTTCTTCTCCCGTACTTGATGGTTTGTTCCTTCAGTCATACTGAAAGGATAAAAAGCGTCCTTAGATATATAGTGTAAAAAACTAACTACCCATCTAGAACAAACGGGAAATCCCACTGCAACATCCCCAATATGAAAAAGAATAAAACAATCGAAAGGATATCGTTTAAAAAAAATTATATAGGTAAAAACATTTATCTGAATAAGCGAAAATCACTCATCCCTACCCCCCCCCCCCCCGCCCTCCCGATGTAAAATAAACACATTCTTCAACTAAAATGACTAAAACATATTTAAAAACGAAAAGCAAATCTTAGCAATTTGAAATATTTTGCCAAATAAACAAAAAATACAATGAATTACATAAACAGTAGCTTTAAAATGTAAACAAATGATAATGCAACTCTATTGTTTATAGCCAAATTCGCCAAGCCACCACGTTACTGTAATCCAACCGATCAGTGAGCGAAGCCAACTCCGACCGATTAGCGGTCCGATCTTTTGAACGAAAACTTTTTAAACTTTATATATTGCCTAATTTGTTCTTTCCATCAAAAGAAAAATCTTCCACTGCACTGATCCTTTTTGTGTACAGAACTACCCTGTTGTAATTTATCTGGACGAAAATAAAATTTGTTTCGTCTTTAAATTCCATCATTTTTTCCTTTAATAATGTACTGATTAGTTTGACAATCCTTAAAGTATTCTATACATTGGTGCCAAAACTCAAGATGGATTTGAGCCGATAAACAAATGTTGCTAGGTACGGTACTTTCTGATCATTTGGTTAGGAAATCCTAAAGCACCGATCCGGTCACATGGTTCGACTACGACGATAGAGCACACGTTTTGCGTGAACCTTCCAGTACTTTACTTTAAAATGTATCTCGGACCTAAAATCGTTGCTTTCAAGAGAGAAATGGAGGCTTCACTCTCTCTCTCTCTACGTTTTATCTATTCACAATTGACATATATCACAGTAGGAAATTTCATTACAAAAAGCAGAGCTGGTTTTCTTATTGAACTTTGGCAACGGGTTAAATATTTATTTCAGTTCTCGCTCAACAATAAGTTAAAATAATTATTAATCATTTGGGAGACAGAACCATCCAATGTTTAAATTAATTAACAAAAACGTTTCCGATTCGATCCATCGCTCTTTGAAACCATGCTTGCCACAACTTAATTACACACAAAAAATTTGATCAAAATCGATCCAGCCGTTTAAAAGCCTTATGGTGACAAACGTACGCACAGAAGATTTTTATATATTAAGATATTAAGAAGACAAATCTTATTCCTATTTTAATAACTAAATGCTTGATTAGAAAATGGTTACATTAAACTTGTAATTCATGCTAGTTTTGTACGTACTTTTACGTTCTGATTAGATAAATCATTGTTTTGAGAAATATAAAAGCGATAGAGTATAGAAATACTACGAAAACATTAACATTCTCTAAAAAAAACTTGTATATTGATGAAATAGTCACGTTTACGCGAGACAAATGAAACATATTTACCAGATATGCTTCTTTTAAACCACCATTATCAGCAATATTTTCTCCTTGGGTATTAATGCCGTTAACCTGTAAGGAAAAAATTAAAAATGCATACATTACAATTGGGTGTACTTTTATCCATTCTAATTTCTACGTTACTGATTTACAAAGTTATTTTTCCACCATTCAGAAAATCATAAAGTTTCGGACTTAGTGGTTATTAAAAACCATAAAATTTAGACAAACTGTGTTAAACTCAGCATCATGGAAGCAGTACTTCATGATTTCTACTGTTACTGAAAATTTATCCCAAAAATCTGTTTGAAATCCTATATTTTCTTTCCTCATACTCGTATGCTATTTAGCAGAAGTTTTCGGGTGTGTAGTAATGGTACAACATCGATGTCGATGCTTTCGGAGCATCGTTATTTTTGTTAACATTGTTTTGTTTGTTAAAACACCGATTTTTTGTGATCGGTGTTTTTTCGATATCACCCTTTAAAATGTAAAATATGTTTGCAGATGCAGTTATAATGAAAGCTTCATTATTATTTCGTTAATTATGACACCGATCACAATGGAAAGAAATCTGTATGGACATAGTTGTTGCTAAAACTAGGTTTATACTGTTAACCGACAAGAATATTAGTAAGTATATTAGAAAAGTTAACAATCCTTTTTGCGAGCCCACTTTTTTCTGGGATATTGAGAGGTGCAACATCGATGGATATACAGACGATAAACATCGGTATTCTGAAACATCTAGTTCATTATTATCAGTTTTTATGACATTTTTTTATTTCAAATATACTAGAACATCGACTTCGAAAAAATATCGAACGCAAAACAAATGGTGCGGTTCGACTCGTGAGTTGAAGGCAAAGCTGAGGTATTTAGCAGTAAGTTACCGCCCCTAAGGCAGAACTACATGCAAAAAACAGGCAACCCGGTTATCTCATCCAGAGACTGCAGTTTCCTTCTCATTAGAACTCATTAGTCTGGATTAGTGAATAACAAAGCTGGGAGGCAGATGTCATCTCATTGAAGCTGAGAGTGCCAACAAACTGGTAGATAAAGTAAATTTATCTCACCAGCGAGTGCCCGCAGCATGGTGAGCAGCTATAAGATGACATCTGCCTCCAGCTCGGTTCTTCACTAATCCGCACTGGTGAGTTCTAATAAGAACGAAACTGCAGTCTCTGGATGTGATAACTGGGCTGTATTGGAAGCATAACGTATTTGGATAATTACTGTTACTAGCATATTTAATTTTCTCAAGCGTGCTACAGTTACATACCTGTAATCCGGTTTCCGTAGTGTAGTTACTGTATTGGTCGATGATGCATTGAGCTTTCTTCTTGAAAAGCTCGTCGGTCGTCTTGTCCCACCAGTTTTTATTGTTACCATCTTTATCGAATTGGCGCCCTGAAAGAGATTAAGATGGAACTGTTTAAAAAAAATGTTTCGAACATTAACCCTTCGGATAGATTATTATTATCATTGTTATTATTATTTATTTATTTATTTTATTAAACACTAAATATTTGGCTCGAATATTTCACAGATTCAAGTTTGTTATTTGAGTAACCATGTTTCAAGAAAAAACTAAACCACTAGCAAGTATTATAATGTCTACTTTCAAATAGCCGAAAGTTGAACGATTTAAATTCTAAAACTTGATTCGGTGAATTAAGATTAAAAATGCATTTCACTATTTAGAGATAACAAACTTGAAGAAGCTTTAAATGAAGTTTTTCCTATTTACGTTGACTCGTTAATTCAAAATCTTGACTAATAATAAAGCTGAAAGTCTCTCTGTCTGGATCTCTCTCTCTGTGTCCGGATCTCTGTCTGTCTGTCAGGATCTCTGTGACGCGCATATCGCCTAGACCGTTCGGCCGATTTTCATGAAATTTGGCATAGAATTTGTTTGTAGCATTTGGGTGTGCACATCGAAGCGATTTTTCGAAAATTCGATGTTGTTCTTTTTCTATTCCAATTTTAAGAACATTTTCCCGAGCAAAATTATCATAAGATGGACAAGTAAATTACTAAGTTACTATAACGTGGAACCGTAACATGGGCAAGCCAATTGGCGAGAAATTCATCATACATTATTTGTAAATATACACATACAGGCGAACCAAAAGACCTTTTAATTTTCTTCTACGGGCAAAGCCGTGCAGGTGCCACTAGTGTAAAATAATCCCCAACTAAATTGAACCAAATTAAAAGCTTCATAATTACCTCGTCAAGCGACAATGTTGCAACGATCCAACCCTTATAAAATTTCTTATTTTAAGCACATACGATGTAAATTATTTCATTTTTATGGTTTTTTATTGTTTATAAAGATTTGATTAAAGCGTTTTAAGGGCTTTATCTCGCTTTTCTTTTTATGTTTTTAGAATCTTTTCAGTGCAATTTAATCTTTAAGTTTCTTATGCCAATATTTTTTTTAACCTTCATAAGTGTGTATGTTTGACTTTTATCATCATTTCTATTAATAATTTTTAAAAACAATTCTGTATCATATGACTGAAAAGTGTTTTTGAAAGTGTAAATAGTCAAATGATAGTTTTATTGTAAATATACAGGCGAACCACAAGACTTTTTAATTTTCTACTACGGTCAAAGCCGTGCGGATGCCACTAGTAATAATAATAAAACAGATAAATAAATGGAAAAAAATCGAGAGTGAAAGATGACTTTTTTCTTTTTTTTAATGTTAAAAAATGGCGAAATTTTACTGACCAAAAGCATTTTTGCAGTCCCAAAAAAAAATCAATTAAATAAAAAACGACAAGTAGAGCTTTTTCTGAATGTCATGTTTTTTAGCTATTTGCTGCTAATAATTTAGCAAAAAACTTCAATTGAGGCATTGTGTAAAAAGCAGCATAAGAATTCATCGCGATATTTTTCACTTAACTAAAATCCTCAATTTTTTTAAACATTTAATTAATTTTTGGAACTGTTTTAAAACAGAATTCATTAACAAATATTAATTGAGAATTTCTTATACAAAAGATAAAATCTAAAACCTTACCTCTATCATCAAATCCGTGAGTAATTTCGTGTCCAATAACG
This sequence comes from Uloborus diversus, assembly GCF_026930045.1. Classification (NCBI taxonomy): domain Eukaryota; kingdom Metazoa; phylum Arthropoda; class Arachnida; order Araneae; family Uloboridae; genus Uloborus; species Uloborus diversus. Next base: position 79,667,597 of record NC_072737.1, on the reverse strand, counting down.
TAACCAATGGCTCCAAAATTCAGATAACTGGGAGGAAAACACAATTTATAGTTTTTGGATTTAATCTGGAAAAGTATAATGTTTTGTTTGAAAATACTTACTGCGGTCTATCTTTGTTGAAAAATGCGTTTTGTAAAATTCCAGCCGGAAATTCTAGGGGAAAAAATAACAATGAATGGGTTGATTGCAATGTGAAATTTAAGAAGGAGATTTACATTCTTTGTTTTGAAGCAAACGTAAATATGTTGATTCACAAACGACATTTACATACGTTGACAAATGAATGTAATATTTACCTATGCTATTTTCCAATGAATTATAAAACGCATTGACCACTGCTGCTCTTGCATGTTTCTTCCACCTAGTAAGTGAATAAAATTTTAAAATTAGAACTTGAGTTAAGCCAAAAGGATCGAAACAAAATGAAATAACATTGTAAATTAACACAATAAAAAACAATATCAAAGACATGTCCTTTTGCGGTCCGTATTTTTTATGAAATATTTGAAGGTGCTCTTAAATGCATGATGCATTTTAAGTTGTCAGGATTTTCATAGCATTTTTAAAATGTTCTTTCCTAAGCCATTTTCTATTCGCAACTCCAACAAACTATAGGGGGCGCTGCAGCCACTGTCTAATGGCTGATGAAAAAACTAAAACAAACGCACGCTGTAACATATAAATTGCTTCTAAACTTAAGAAATGATAGATATTTTTGTTCACATGTATGATTTTTTGTTTTTTATTCATTTGAAAAGATTTTTCAAAGTCTTTTGGTTATTCTAACCCATGTAGAAAGAGATTAGAAATCAAAAAGTATTACGAAAGTAAAAAATTATGCAGAACACACAGTAAGTTGTTCTGAAGCAGCCATTTTCACGATGTTGAATTCGGAATCCATAAATTTTTGGTTCGCTTCGAACGGCATTTTCATTTTGTACCGTTTTTTCTATACATTAGTACATATTAAGTTCAGTTTCGTGACATTTCCGGCATTTGTTGACATTTTTGTCACATAGTGTACATACGTGGCAGATGTCAAGAGTAACGTTTAACACTAGATAATTTATTTCTATGACTATATGATTGGATATCAAAAGAAATCATGCATTTAATTCATTCGTCATGGAAATGATTTACCTGATATGCGAAATCTTGTCAAGATATATTATTCTTTCACACAATTTTAAAACCATAACCCTATAAACAGATTTTTGGCGAACTTTTATTTTTTATTGTTCAAATTCTTAACGTTCTTTCTGGATTTTTCAATCTGTTCTGCGATAAATATTTTCAAGAAAATTTATTTGCATACTGTCTATTTCAGTAGGATACTGTAATAACAAAGGTTATTTAAATCATTTATGTGGAATTAGGTAAAGGAAAAGTGTCCAGTCAATGTTGTTAAGTTCGTTTTTTTTTCATCGAATTGAAAAACTGATATTTATTCAAATTCACTCAGAACAAGATAAATAAAATGTATACTCACAGTTTATATCAGATATTTTTGATGTTACGCTGTTGCGAATGACGATTCCAAATGATGAATTACGCAAATAAAAAAAATACACATAACAAACTATTTGTTTCGCCCAAAATGAACACATGGAAGGCAATGTTTTAGTTTTGTCGGCAGTTTTGTAAATCTCCGCAAGGTAGCGTATTCGAGCGCTGGAGTTGCGAATATCAACGATTGAAGTAAATTTTGAAAGCTTTGAGAGTAGTTACTTTTTTACTCCATTAAGTTTCCTGGTGTCCTGTATTCCTCATTTGATCATGTTTTTCTTATTTGATGATGGTCGGCATAATTTTTTATTCTATTTTTTCCACAATATTGCATTATTCGAGCACAATTCTCTGAGCTCCAACAAAAAACTTAAGGGACTGTTTTGCGGAACAAGATTTCTTTACTGTAGTACATCTTTTTCTATAAAATAAGTGCGAAACACGTTGAAGAACGTCTTTCCTTTTCTTAAAGCTTGCTTTATCGCTGTTCTTTTGGTCGAATGGGGTGATTTGAATGTATTCCTTCATGGGAGTACACTCATCTCATTTGTGAGTTAGTATAAGCAATAAGCTCTAGTCATAGGACGTCGCTGCGGGTATAAGACGTCATTATACCCGCTCCCTTATATAAAGGTTACTCTGTCCTGTAGCATACAGAGCTCCGAAAAAAAAACCATTCATTTGGTTCGAGATTTTTCCTTTTTAATCTTATTCTTTATATTTTAAGCCTCTAGCTTCTTAATAAAAAATTCGGTGAAAATTCCTATTTTTCTTTTCATTCATCACATTTCTTACTCAATTTTCACAATTCTTACTACGCGTTCTTAATATTAAGTCTACATAAAACCTACCCATGTTCTAAACGTTTTACAAACACCAGTGCTTGTCAAAAAAGATGAACTTTTTTCGCTTCAACCCAATCATTAGCACTGAATATGGGTCAAAATACCTTCAGACAAAATATTAAATCAATCGTTGTTACATTGTGGGTTAAGGTCCATTTAGAAAACTGAGCAACTGTTCTCCTCGAAGGAATTCCGCGTTGAATCGCATTGTTCTCGTGATATTATTGAGTGGTATTCTGCAACTCTCACCAGTGTTTCGAAGATGAATTTCAGCTGCAGAATTACACTTTTGTTCCCCAGATCCGAAAATGACCCGTTATTCTCTCCCAGCTGACGCCTGCTGGAAACTCACAAGACTTTTTATTCCATCCCAAGAAGCCACGACGTTAAACAAAGACGCCAAACATTATGTTCATCGGCACAATCAAAACAACTGGTAAAAATGAAAAAGCGTGACGCAAAAGGTTTGTAATGCAAAACAAAGTTTAATTACATACTCTCCTTTGATGTTTGGTTTCCTCAGCTGCGAGAAGGCATAATCTGTCGACCATTTGCGCAGACTCATGATGTTGCCGAAGTAGCTTTCATTAGTGATTGTCAACTGCGGGGAAACAATTGGTGCTCATAAATCACACGGAAACATCACAGTCGAGGAGGACAAGAAAATGACTTCATACTTACATTTAAGTAGAGATCAGAAACGTAGGAATCATTGAGCAACTCTTGAGGATAACCTATGAATGGTTTTATTGCATGTGCCTGTAACGAATGAAAATCAGCGAAATTAGGATAACTCAAATGAAATAAATGTGGCTAAATGGAAAAGATGGGCATAAATAGTATATTTGTTTCGAAGAGCAATATAGGTCAAAAATGCATTATTTGCAGAAAATCCATTCAAATTAGCATTATTAACATGTTCAGAATACATGAACCTGGAAAATCAATAGCGACTTGCAGCATGGTTGGTAATTACAGAGCATGACATTGACATGCGCATGACTAATATCTTTTCAAAAGGGATATGTATCGCACAGAGATTTTTTTTTTTTTTTTTTTTTTTTTTTTTGTCACTGAGTAGGGTAACGGCACCAGTAACAGAAAGAGTCCAGTAACAAACAGTTATAAGTTTGGATTTAAATAATAAGAATTTTAGGCTGGTAAAACTGATGCTGGTGTGGTCCGTGAATACGGTGCAACCATCTAGTGTTATCAGAGTGAATTTCATGAGCCAGCTGGTATTCACAAGCCAGTGGTGGAAGGTTATGAACGGCTATCACGATGCACATTTTGAAGAGAAAGAGGGAATTTTGTTTATTGCTCATACATCCTATCTGTTGCTGGGTATCATTAGATTTTTCAGTGTCGGTTACTGGGGCTCGAACCTTTTTTTCAAAATTGAGCAAATAAAAGTAAAGCAAATAGAATCAACTAATTCAGAGGATCCAGAAGCAGTCAAACGTTGGATGAGATGTAGTTGTAGGAGAGAAAATAGTTTAAAAAGTCTAAATAAATTCAAGGCACAGAAAATTGAGTTAACCTGAGAGCGATGTCTCAAGCATATCTGTTAATGGTACCGTTACCCTATATCCGAAATAAAGTTGGCAACATAGGTCTGGTAAAATTGAGGAAAATTTCCTAGACTTATGACAATAGTCATTTGTTATTCCACCTAAACATTCTGAGAAATTCGAAATTCTAACAGTTAGTGTTTGTGCGTAAAACTTTTTTTTTTCGTTTTGCCAAAAAATATATATAACTGAACATTATCAGTTTTGAAAGTAAACTCCTCAAACGATGCACATTTTTTTACAGATGTGTGCCCCATTTTTAAGGTGATTTTTAATGCAAAAAAGTTGGTACCGTAAGGGTCCACTAAGTACAGTAGACTTAGGCAGTGATCTTCGATGTCAAGTAGTACGATTATCAATATGTACTATGGGTATTCGTACTATTTTAAATTATTTTCTATGCCTCAAAAACTTTTAAATTTTTTAAAGTAACTTTGAAGTTACTTAAAAAATTTAAAAGTTACTTGAAAAAATTTAAGTAACTTTGAAGTTTTCCGTGAAGATATTAAATTTTTCCTACATATTTTAGTTCATAGAACAAAATTTTAAAACTAATGTTTTTAATTTGTGAATTTTGCTGCGGATATACAAACTTATGAGATTTGTTATTTATATTTTTGATTTCGTAATAACAGACTTTTCTTTTGTTTTTGTAAATTTATAATAGACTCCATTGCTCACTTTCAACGGAGTCAGAAAAAAAGGATGCATATTTTTGATCCTTTCAAATAAATAAGTAAACAAAAAAATAATACCGTGCCTGCGTTTCAGTAAATTTTAATTCGTGTGGAAAGAAAAGGTTATTATCTGAACAGTGAAATTTAGCTTTTGGATAAAGACTGTCACTAAATGATGTCACATTTTTTTCAGTAAATTTAGCCTCCTCCAACATGTGTCATAAAGTGTCACATTTCGCCTTACCTCCTCTTCTCTTTGTCACATGTCGTGCTGTTTTTCATAAGCATATTGAATTTAAAAAAAAAATCGTTACATGATACTTTTCGTTACCTCCGTCCCCCTCAAGTGTGCCCATATGGGGGAAAGGGGGCTCAAGCCCCCCCCCTACAAATTTGAACTTCCTTGCTTCTAGTACTTTTTTCTTTCCAAAAATATAAAAACATTTCTTCTGCTGCCGTTAATGAATAAGTTATTAAAAATGTCATATTTTAATAACTCTAATCTGCACTGAAATCAGTTTCCAAGGGGAAAATATCTAAGCCCTCCCTTACAATTTTGCATATGGGCGCCCTCGGTCCCCCTTGTCACAAACTGACACAACTTCATGAACCGCCCTCCTCCCCCAAAGCAGGAGATAACTAATGGACGGCCCCTGATTCAGTTGCTGGCATAGAAGAATAAGTTAGTTCAAAAAACGATAATATATGTCCTCTAAATGGAAGGTGCATCGCAGTTTTCTGACAAAAACCGTGTGCTGCCTGAATCCTGACAAACATTTTATAGCAAGTAAGCGTCGAATAAATTTTGTTTGCCTTAAAAATCCTCATATAAATAATAGCCGATAATCGAGTAACCCGCGTGCTTCAACAACGAAACTCGCGCCACGACATGATAATTTGTTGATATGTTTCGGTAATGTTTAACATGCAGGAAAAGGCTTTATTGTGACAAGGCTGAACTCGATCCGGTAACTTAACTGTTTTACTGGTAAGACTGTGTCATTTCAGGGGAATGAAGAAACGAAAAAATGGTCAACTATGAACGCTACCTACTGGAGTTTAGGTTTAATCCACTGGAGTAAAGTTTACAATTTAAACTATCAAATTTATCACCAAACAGGCAAAGGCTTCGTTCAAATGTAGAAGCAATTTTTACCCGTCATACCTTGACGGGCGACTTTCTAGCAAAAAATTAAAATCCCACAGTTTTAACTTATTCCTTTTCCTAATTTCCCTTTTCCTTCTGCTATATGCGCAAATATTTTTCAGTTTCGGAAACAGTTTGATGAACACGTTTTACACTCACTCGCTCACTCGTAGATGAAAACGCAAACGTGTTCGTTTTTGTTGGAACCTATTACATTGGAAGTCGTTTAATTGAATCAGTGATTAATTTAATCAACTGCTTTAATGAATCAAATTGTCAAAAACAGAACAAAACCAGCTTTAGTGCATTGGCCGCTTTACCGAAACAGCCGCTTTATGGAATCAAAACTGTTTAGAACAAACGTGATTCAAATAAGCGCCGACCACTGGACAAGATAACAATTTAATTTTTATTATTTTTTTTTTTTATATAAAATTCGTCATTGAAAAACTCTAATGTACATACCTTTTCTTTAGCCTGTACTTTTGTTTTTTCATCCATCCAGTCGATTTTATCCAAGATATCCAAAAACTCTGCGTGAATATACTTGACTAGTTCTAGTGCCTATAAGCAGAAGATGGGAAAAAGTGAAACTAACTGGCAATTGTGCAGTGCCGGAAGACATTGAACAAGCACACACACACACACACACACACACACAAAGAAAGAAAGAAAAAAAAATCCTTTTATTTTTTTTACTTCAATTTGAAGTGCTAACTTTGTGTTTTATCTGCTCAAAGTGAATTTTTCAGAAATCAGTTAAACTTCCTACCTAACTACTAACAGATTTTTTTTGTCAAACGTAATTAAAATTACTTAGAATTTTTTTTTTCTCTAATCGATCCTTATCATGAAGCGTTGGTTCAAAACCGATAACCTAGTATCAAAATTATTTTCTGTAAGAATTCTTATTCAATAAAGGGTGGAATAATATATTTAAATTCAACTTGTTAAGGGGCAATTCATTAATTGCGTGAGGGTCCCGAGGGGGTGGGGGTTTGAAAAACCTCTACATACCCTTACTCGGAAGGGGGGGGGGGGGTCAGACCCATTCTTACGCAATATTTTCCAAGTCGGTATTTTATATTAAAAATCACGCGTTCAAGTGGTTCGGCAGGGATTATATTTCATTTGCTCCTCGAAGGCAAAAAATGTATTAGAATGAGCTGTTTTTTACTTGTTTTTCAAAGAATGAATAGCTAAAATATAATTAAAGAATCGCAATGTGTATCGCATGTTTTATTTTTAATTAGTATCGCATCAAAAACTAAAATTATTTTTCGAAAAAACATTTAGTCTAGATTCCTTTTAATAAATATTTTTTTTACACAAAAAGGATTTTAAATTTTTTTTAATAATAGTGAATGTAATAACGGTTTCAGTGATGTAAGATTCGGTTTTTTATTATTTTGAAAAATGAAATGGAATCTTATGTACGTGGGGGGGGGGAGGAAATTCTTACATTCCTTTACATGGGGGGAGGGAGGTCAAAAACTGCCAAAAACAACCTGACGTAATTAATGAATAGTACCTGATATATTTCTTATTTTTAAAAAAAGGAGGGGGGGGGGCACCTTTGAAGGTATATACTACGGAGTACCTAAAGGTGTTCGCTATGCATTGAATTAAAGCAGCGATTCCCAAACTGTGTTCCGCGAAACCCTTTGGTTCCGCCAAAGGATGAGAAGGGTTCCACCACAGTTGTTGCAATAAATAAAAAAAAAATATCCACACTAATTTTAAAAAAAGGAAAAGAAAAGAAAAAAACATTGTGACTATTAGTCGTCATTAGCAGTGGCGTAATGGGCCGCCAAGGTACTGGAAAATTCCCGGTACGCCGACGCCTTAAGCAGCCATTATTTTCAAATAGCATATATATTTTATTACTTCATGAAAATTATTTTCTTTTTAATCAATGTTTAAGCATTACGCCTGCTTACAGACTTGTATAATACTTTTCATTCTCATTTTATCACGTCTAATCTCGTTTAAGTTGAGCTTTTTCGTAATGTCAGATTGTCTTTATTTGTTTTTATTGCATTTGACACCTTTCCCACTTCTAGATACTTTTTACCTTTCAGGCACTACTACTTTTTTAAATGGTGCAAAGTATCATTACTAATAAAAAAAAATTTTGTTTTAAATTCAAAACAAGATCAATGGCGTGACTTAGGAGAGCAGGGGGACATCTGTAACCGGTTGTAAAACCCTGGGAGCGCAAAATTGGAGCTTTAAATATAAAAGTACAGTTTTCCCAACCTTAAATGAAAAAAGGAAAAGAAGTCGATTGTGTCGATTAAAATAAGCAACAGCGACCGTTCGGATACAAGAAATGTAACGCACCCTTCTTCCCAACATCATTAAAGATAGCCAAAGCTATCTTTAAAAGAACTTCAATTCTTTAAATTTTTACGGGAAAGCCCTGATCAACACTTCATTAAGAGTCGTCTAAAATTTTGCATTTTTAACTTGAATTTCTGAACTTCAGCCCACCCCCAAAATTATAAGGATTTAAGAGAAAAAACGGAAATATTTCTGGTCAAGAACCACATTTTTAAAATACTAAAATTTCGTTTTTAAAGGTTCAATTTCAAAGCTTGTTCAAGAGAGCAGCGCTCCCGGCTGCAGTCAATAAACGTCAAAAATTTCGTGTTCAGGTCGTTAAATTTGAAAACTTTGCGGGAAGAGTCTTCTCCCGCTAAAAAATACTTCTCTAAAAATATTTGAGAGTATACGGCGTATATGGAGTATATCCTATGGGAACACCACTGTATAGATACAATTAAATCCCGCTGCAACGAACTTCAAAAGACCGCAAATTTTGTTCGTTGTAATGGGAGTTTCGTTGTAACGGATTTCAATCAACGTTATGGAAATTAAATCTGGACTGAAAATTTATTTCGTTTAAACGGATGTTTCATTGTATTGATAGGTGTCCGTTGTGACGGGATTTCACCGTATTAATGGGATTCCTGAACAAAATCTCCGCTCACCTTTTCTTTGTTGCTGCCTTTGAAGTAATGACGGACGTAATAAGAGCTGAGTGCTATTCCTAGGCTACCAGACAGTGAAGACAGGCATTGTTCCCAGCGAGGCTCCTCGACGCTTTTTCCAGTAATAACCGAGTTATATTCCAAAGCAAGGGCTCTCCACTCTTTGGATAAAACAGACATCGTTTGACCAACCACTCGCCACATCATGTAGTTGGCAATCACCCTATAAGTAAACAAAAAAAAAAAAAAAAAAAAACGTTGATAAGGATCTATTACTAAAGTTCAGATTATATGCCCCAAAAAGATGTGAAAATATGTATGCATGTAGCATTAGAAATAATGATGGGAGTAGGGGATATTTTACCCCCGATTATTCGAAATGTGTGTAATTTTAACTTACAAAATTAATTAAAAAAAAGTAATTTGAAATTCATAATTTTGGCTTCGAGATGCAGACCCCACAGGGTACAAGGGCGCTCATATAGAGGAGAGGCAAGTGGGGGCTCAAGCCCGCCTTTAGAAATGAGAACTTCCTTGCTTTTAGTGCTTTTTTCTTTGCAAAAATATATAAAAATTTCTTTTCCAACCATTAATTACTATTAAGTTATTCAAAATGTCAAATTTTAACATCTCTAATCTGTACTTTTTTGAGCCCCCCCCCCCCCCCCCCTTTAAAATTTTGCATATGGGCGCCCTTGCCAGGGTACGTTCGATTTGTGTATAGGGTGTCTCAAAACGACCGCATAAACTCTGCACAGCTTGATTCCCCGTTGGGAGTACATAAAAACTGCCCAAAGAAGCGTTCCTGTACGATCCATAGTATTTTCGATAAAAATACGAAAAATATAGCAGGATGTCACTGCCGGTGCAAGAAAAAACACTTTTTTGAACATTCAACAGCAGTATACGTACATTACGTATAATAACAAATGTGTGTAATGACGTTTTAAACATTATCGTCTCGAACGGTATACAAATACTGTTGTTGATATGTCAAATAAAGTGTTTTTTCCCTTGCACCGTCAGTGACGTCATACTTCGTTTTTCATATTTTTCTCGTCAACTATGGGTCGTACAGAAACGCTTCTTTGGGCCGTTTTTATGTACTCCCAACGAGTAATCTAGTTGTGCAGAGTTTCTGCGGTCGTTTTGGGACATCCTGTATATAGACTTCATATTACTAAATATACTTACCTTTTATCGGTGCTGGTAATAAATTCAGAAAATTTGACAATGAAATCAGGTACAGAAACGATGAGAGTTTCATTTTCTGTTATTTCGTTACTCAGAAGGCCGTTGAAGTACTTGAGCCAAGGAATCTGAAAAACAGTTCGGTATTATATATTTAGAAAAATAAATATATGCTCAAAATAATATATTCTTAATATTAAATGAATGGAAAAGTACCTAACTACAAATTACCAGCAGGAGTAAAAGCAAACCCGAACAGCTGAATTACAGTATCCAGAGACTGCAGTTTCGCCCTTATTTTGGGTTCATCAGTCTGGAATAGCCATAACCAAACTGCAGGGAACCTCATGTAAGCTCTGAGCATGTCTTTAGACTAGTAGACGAAACTATTTTAGCAAACCAAAGAAAGGTCCTTACCTCAAACTTAATACTTCGATAAAATTAAAATAAAAGTTACGGTATAAAGCTGATCTTTATTCCCCCCCCCCCCCCCGTGATGTAACTTATCTCTTAGTCAACTGTTTTTATGTAAAAAATTAATAAATAAAATAAAATAAAAATAGGAGATGTCAAGTTTTTGCTTCAATGTAAAAATAAAATTTACGAAAACGTAATAAATTCTTATCTTATTCTGAATGTGAATTATAAGTTTTGTCAAGCGTCAGGTTTCAAAATTTTAAGTTTCAAGAAAATCGTAAAGCCATTGCCTTGATAATGAGTGTATGTGTAACAACGCGACTGGTTTTCCAAAATTAGGATGATCTAAAGCTGAACGGTTGCTCTTTTCGACTTCCTGTCTCTTAAGTGAAGTTCTCATTCTAATTACATCAAAACGGACCTTTGTAACAAAGGGATCCATGGGTTCATTCGTGATAGTGCGATACATATGGTACTTTCCCTGACCGTAGACATTCCCTTTGGAAGATCTGGATTAAATTTCTATAGTTTCTATCATTTTCGTGTCTTAAAATACTTGTTAAATTTTAAGTTGAAGGTTGCGAAAAAAAATAATGACATGAAAAGAAAGAAAAGAAAAGAGAGGAAAAAAAAAGTGTTAAGAAAAATTTGATTGTTTTCCACTAGAGTGAGAATTTATGTCGTCGCCTCAGAGCAACAGTAAGACATCTAATCCCATGAATAACAGTAGGATAACTGTTGCTCTGAGGCAACGATGTAAAATATTAAAAAAATTTCAGATAAAAACTACAGTTATCCAGCTTGTCTTTCTCAGAAAAAAAACCGCATGTGTACATTTCTTAACCTTAGCGAGAGATATAAAATTTTGAAATTCCGTTAAAAGCGAAAAACGAAGGCAGAAAAAAAATGCGAATGACAAACTAGAACTCATGCTTTCAAATAGAAATTTTGCTCCAGGCCGCCTACAGCCAAGGTGGGCCTCTTGTCTCTTTTGGTCTCCGAGCTCCCCACTTCCATAAAGCATTTATAAAACCTGTACTTTTTCAATTTAAGCCGGGGATTCCTAATTTTCGACAAGGCTGACATGACCCCTCGCAGGCCCTGATTTTGTTGTTCGAAAATTATTTATACTGTCCTAGGGTGACTACTGACGGTGATGAATAATGGATACTTTCGTTTTGCTTCTATAAAATAATTAAGCAATATTTCAAGTGCAAAACTGATGTGTGTCTTTTTCATTTAATCTTAGAAGAAATTATTTATTTGTAGTTGGGGCAATCCTAACCTGAAAGCGTTGTAGGGATGTGATTGGGATTTGTGTAGCTTTCCTAATGCTCCCAGGTTAGGTTTGCTCCAACTATAGAGAATGTGAATCAGGTACTCACTTTTGGAGCCAATTCTTGCAATTGCTTGACTGTATACTTGTTGTACATTCTGCTGATATTTCTTCTTTCTTCTCGAGGCAAAGAGTACTGCAAACGTATAGTTAAAGCTTTATTGAGGATAAATTCATTTTTATATACTGTTAAGCTCATTCAAGTACTAGAATGGTCAAAAATTCTAATCGTTTCGTTTATGTATGGGCATATTAGATATTTTTTTAGTTCGAGTTTTAAAATAAGAGAAATTAGTAATCCTATCTAATCTGTAAAAAATGATTTTTGCGTTAATATTTTTAAAGTTTACCATTCCGTAATGAAAAAATGAAGATGAATCTATTTAGGTGGTCAGGGTGGCCAAGTGGTCTAAGGCGGCTTAGTTAAGCTCTGGTTCAATTTAGGCGTTTTTATCATTGATCATGTTGCCTCGCTGAGTGTTGAGACATTTTTTCTCTGCTATGTAGATAGAATTCATTAATTTAATCGTCCATCAAGAGAGTTAGCAAGGTGGCATAGTGATTAGGAGTCGGTCTTACATTGTGGATTCAGTCACGGCTTCAGTCAGTAGATTTTCAAGATGCAGAAAATCAACAACGTCTATGCCGAGTGATTATGTGGCATTTAAAGATCCCTTGATGATCTATTTGGTTCAAATTATCTGGACTGAATTAAATGAAAGAGAAATTTTGCTTCGTGAGAACTTAAATGCCTCCATCTGCAGGAAAACTGGGTGTCAAAATTCTCAAGTGAAGAATATCAATGGGGATTTGCGTCTATAGTGATGCTTTATTGGGAACTTAGGACGCCAACTCTTGGATATCGCATTAGGTCCACAAATGAAACAGAATTCTCCGAGAGTTATCAATTCTTTGAGAGAAATCTGGTGCTAATAATTTCCTGGGCTTCACCAGGCATTCAGTTTGTATAAAATCATACGTAAAACTAAAAATGACAAAAAAAATATCTCACATTGGCAAGAGTAATCTCAAAATCTAGCGATTTTTTCAGTTCATCTCTTGACGTCGCTTTGTCTGCTCCGAGTAGATTGGCTGCTTTTACCATCAAGTCAAAATAAGCTGCAGTTGAGGTATCATTTAAACCCTTCATCAAATATGTCCTATCTGGCATGCCAAGTGATGTTTGATCCAGCTGAAAAGAAAAATATTATAAATATTCGTAAATTTCAAAAAAAATTCTTGGCGCATTTTTTCCCGTCTTTCTATTTTAATTGATGAAAAGGAATTTCATAAAATATTTTCTGATTACAACGCAGTTGAAATTATTGTGCCAAAATTACTGAACTACTTTGATATTCCATTTTTGAATAAAATCATGTATAATAATGGTCAAATAGTGTTTTCATTCCCTTGGTGGAAATATCTAATATTTAAAGTGAGGCTAGGATATTCGTCTTGTTCATGTAGACATTTTATCACTTTTTCAAGGAATATTCAATAGTGAGGGACATAAAACCAATGATTTGGCTGCGCTTTTTTAAAAAGTGTTGATAACCTAAAACCAACTTGCGCTCTCGCATAAAAGATGAAGCAAGCGTTTAATACTTAATGAATGGTTTCAAGTACTTTTCTTTTTTTGATATTGAAAAAGTAAAAAATATTCCAAAATTCGCTGTTGCATATATCAAAACGTCTTATAAAAAGTTAAGCACCGTACAGTTTTCATGCATAATAAACTTACTGATCACCAAGAGATCATTAAAAAAACTTGCTAGTCTCTTCTCAGAGAGCTAAAGTGAGAAATTCTACTAGTGAGCTGCGAATATCGCTAGTATATCAGTCAATGTATGAAGCTGACTTCAGAAAGTATGAAGTATGCTCACACTCACAATGCCAAAAAAACTCCATTTGCATTAGTTAGTCACATAATTTCTCTGTAAATTTTGGGAAAGAATACTTTGTAGTGGTAGTCTTAGAAAAGCTTTACTGAACAAGGAACTAATTCGGTTTAAACTACCAGGCGATTATCACATTAAGTAAGAAACCGAAACATATATTATGTACATCTATATAAATAAAACAGAGAATATATGTGTATTTACAGGGTGGCGACAGGAACTGTGAAAAAAAGTTCCCTGACTTTTCCCTAATTAAGTTCACCAAATTTCCCTGATTTATGTTACCAATGATAATGGTTTTCTTTCTTTGCTTTACTTGAAATCCATTGTATGTTTGTATAAAATGCAGTATTTTAAACGTTTTAAGTTATGTAAAGTTGTTGAACTAAAGATATATTTTAAAAAGATGCTACTTTTTTTAATAAAATGGTAAAAAAAAAAGACAATTTTTTTTGAGGGGGAGGGGAGGAAATAACCAAATAACCTACAAAAAAGTATATTAAATTTTTATACAATGGAAAGATTATAGAAAATTTAAAAAAAAAAACACTTTACTTCCGGAAACCACTTAGCATAAGAATTTTAAGAAACTATTAAAATTACTTTTAAAAACATGTGTATTTATGATAGAACTAAAAAGTAATTGAAATTATTTTGAACTAAGTTTTCAAACAGTATAATAGCTGTTGCAAGAATAACAAGTAATTGTGAAAGAATAGAAGTAATGTAGTCATTCTTATATAACTAATTGACATATTTATGCAAAACAGATTAAACCATTTGACGACCATTCATAGGGAGCTTTTCTCTAATCAAGAACATAGGTTTTAATTTTAATGAATGCAGCATTTTAACAATAAAAAATAAAGATATTTACTTAAGTACACAAGTTAACTCTATTTCAAATGATTTCAGTATGTGACGAAAAAAAAATCTTAGATTGCTTTTGTAACAAACAACTTTGAAATGCAAGGGGGAAAAAAGGGGGAAAAAAAGCAATTAGTTAATTTCAAAATATAGAAAAGAAGAATACAACTCGGTTATAAAATTAAAGAATCACTAAAGTGTAAAGAAAAGAAAACCTTTATACTCTGCGGTGACAACAAATAGTATAACGGCAAAAAACAAAGTTTTTTAAATTGAAAGTTCATTTTTAGCAATTAAATTAAAAATGCGAAGAAGTAATAACTTTTAAGCTTTTATAGTATTAATTCAAAAACTAAAGATTTCCTATTGAAATCATGATTACAGTACACTAATTACTTCGAGACAATGGAATAAAGGCAAAGGAGCTAAGGCATAATTGAAGGCTTTCTCTTTGCCTGTATGGTTGTTTATTTTACGTAGCATTGAAAACGTAAAAGGAAATTTCAAGCTAGGTAAAATAAACAACCTAACAGACACAAAAGCAATCTTACGAAGTTTATCCTGTGGTTAATAAGTAAGATTCAATACCTTGACGTTGAGGAAAAAAGATGCACAAATATGCGGCAGTGTATAATTGCACCTCATTAATTTTACTTTTTTTTTGAACAGATAATTGGCGGAAAATGCGTAGGGAATTAAAAGAGTACTTAATTTTGTAAAGCAAAAAAAAAAAAAAAAAAAAAAATTTTCTTCAAAAAATCAATTTTCCCTGATTTTTTGTTATTTTTTCAAAATTCCCTGATATTTCCCTGACTTTTCCCTGATTAATAAAGTTCCCTGACTTTTCCCTGATCTCCCTGATCTGTCGCCACCCTGATTTATATGTTCCTGCGTCGGACAGTTTGCGTCGGAGTTTTTGATCAAATTTAGCAGGGAGGTACTTGGGCAGTGGACTCCCGAAAGTACCGAACCGTTCGAATTTCAATTTTAGAACCCGAAAATGGTTCCGATTGCCTTGATTTCAGTCTCGTTCGAAAGTCGAGAATGTCGAAAAAATGCCTCTGAAAATTTATCGTCTACCATGAGTTCAGTTTTAATTAGCGTGAATAAAATCATTGAGAAGAAATATCTGCTGCCACTTTTCTCTCGAGTGGGAACAAATAAAACTCTTGCTTTTGTTTTGAGGCTTTTCCTGTAATCGGGGTGATGAATTTTTTTCCATTTTGGTAATTTTTCCGCGGCCTGTCACGAAATTCTACATTTTTTTTTTTTTTTTTGTTCAAGCCTGATTGTTGAACACGCATGACTTGACATAACTTTTATCTTCGAGGTGGACAGTGCAAATCCCGGCGACGTAGCTAGTAGTAAATCAAGTACAGATTTTCTGTTCAGTATGTACTGGGAAAATAATCTAAGATTTTTCATACTTACGTCGATAATGTGAACCGTGTTGTTCCTGTAATCTGCTGTCACTGAGAGATCAATGAGAATGTCATGACTGTAACCCAAGTCTCTAAAGGACATTAATGTATCGACCCAGTCAAAGGAAGACCCGTCCCACTTATCTCCTTCAACAACTGGCCAACCTCCTAAAGTTTTCAATGTTATTCTCAGAGGATCACTGCCAGCTTTTTCAATTTTTTCTGAAAAACAGAGATGCAGTTTGTTTAAAGTGAGTATTAGGGTGGTTCAAAAATACACATAAAAATAAAACGTTTCTCCCAGATAACAGGACAGCCCTCAATATTTTGGGACTTGTGGATAGTAATGTACTGGAAGATTTTTAGCTTTCTATTTCAACTGAAAGAGGGTGCTCAACCCCCTCCCCCAAACTTAATCAGTATGGGGAGGGGGATTAAAAAATATCCATTGAACTGAAAAAACAATGCTGCATATTATAATACACACGAGTAATATGCATATACATTGCAATAAAATTATTATTTACAAAAAAAAAAAAAACAGATGGGGAAATTTAATGTTTCTAAATAAGCATAATATTATTAGTAAGTGTAAAAATATACGGGCGTCCCTTTAGCTGAAAAAAAGTTTTTTTGAACTACCCTAGAGAGTATTTGACAATATAACTATCGAATAATTGTATCAAATAAATGCTTAACGTTTATAAGCAATGATATATCCTCGCGTCTTTGATAAATAGTAAAACTTACATAAAGTTAGATTTAATCATGAACAAGCGAATATTATACAGTGCAACCTTGTTTAGTAACTGACTAATTAACTTAGTTATTGTTAACTAACTGGAACCAAAAGCAGTCCGGATAAACGAAAAGTCGGGTAATCCGGGTAGTATGGTTAATAAGCAAAGCCAATCTTCAATAAGTAGACTTATCGTTCATTATGACAAACATTGAATTGATTATTTTAGAAATGGTTAAGTCCCACAAATGAAATTTTTCAGGATTCAATAAAAAATGCTTATTTCATTCATGAATGAAGTAAATTCTCCAAGCATTTTTTAATGATAAATCTAGCTATAAGTATGATCATTATTTTATCTTGAATAATGTTTCATTTCGCTACTGAAATCATTTAATTTTTGTTTTAATTGGACCTTACTCTTTCTGTATTTGATAACCTGAAAGACTTGTTTGGTTTAGAATGATAAAAATGTAGATCAAGTGAAACAGATTTATTTTAAACTGACTTAAGGTAATTGAAAATAATGTAACAGATAAAAATAATAAGGGAAGCCCGTATGCACAAAATCATCATTTTATCCCTTTTATCTCATCTTGTTTTTGTGAAATAATAAATTTGGGTATAAAACAATAATAAAGAAAAAAAAACTGAGCAAGACGAGTTTCACATGTATAGAAAACTAACCACATTCATCAAATACATCCTCCATGAAAATCTTCTTTCCCTATCCTTCTCTTGTCTAGTTTTGTGGACAAAGTTCGATGTACATATTTATTATTAATCATTGAATAATTTACACTATATATACGTTAATTGGCTCCGAGAGTAGTTCTAAATTTAAAAACAAATGTGCAGTCAGTGGTAAGGGCGGAAATGTTACTTAAAAGGAAAATGGAACATTAAAAATTACTAAAAAGGGATGTTCCTGTTGTTTGAATGTTCATCTAATATGTTCACTAATGAATTTCATTTTAATGAATCAGAATTGGTGCGCATTAATTTTCCATACGGCAGCTTATCCCAAAAGTGTCAGTCATCTTCTCCCAAGATTGGAGTAAGATGCCGAAATCTAAACGTTTACAAATTATTCTTTTTTGGTAAAAAAAAATAGTTTTTCAAAGCGACACTATTGTTATTATTATTTTTTTACTAATCACAAAAGTGCATAGATTGTTGAAAAATGGTTTGTTAAAAAGTAAAACCAATGCATTATCTTATGTAAAATAAAGTAAATAACTACGGCGTCTTCCCCTTATTTACCCTAACTACTGTTCCCCTATCGAAAAAAAAAACAAAAAAAAAAAAAAAACGAATTAATCCATTGCCGTTTTCAGGCTTTTATTAACTGCTCATGCAATAGATTTACCATTATGATGATGCTAATTACAGGCCTTGTCCCTGAAAAACTGAAAAGAGAAAAGAACAAATTGCGTTTTCCTCAAGCAATCTCGTGAAAAACCTCTAAATGACCTTTGAAAATCGTGTTGCGGAAAACAGAAATTACAATCAAATAGTTAAGAATGCTTGCAAGAAATTGCAATTGATAAAAAGAAATTGGGCATTGAAAAATGCAATCGATAAAATCAATGTTATTGAAGCACAAAATGGCAGAATTGATGCATACTCGTGTTTCGAGGAGAAGAGCAATGCAGAAGATACTCCAGAGAATCTTAAAAAACCTGTATGCATTTGTTTTGAATTTTTGTGCCCTAAAAACGTTTGTTTTTATCTGTTATTTATTATGTTTAAGGGCAAGCTTTTATTTTATGCTGTACTAGCGGTACCCGCACGGCTTTGCCCGTAGTAGAAAATTAAAAGGTCATTTGTTTAGCTTGTATATTTATAAATAATGGATGATGAGTTTCTCGCCATTTTGCTATGTTCATTTGCTGGCCCACGTTCCACGTTAAGATAACTAGCCCGTCCATGTTATGGCAATTTGCTCGTTCACGTTATGATAATTTGCTCGGTAAAATGTTCTTAAAATTGGAATCGAAAACGAACAAAATCAAATTTTCGAAAAATCGCTTCAAGGTGCTCTGCTCACCCCTATGCTAAGAGCTAATTTTGTCGAAAATTTCATGAATATCGGCGGAACGGTCTAGGCGCTATGCGCGTAACAGAGATCCAGTGATCCACACACAGACTTTCAGCTTTATTACTTGTAAAGATACTGTACTTTAAAGACGCCGCTGCACTGTTAAAACAAAATTCCGTGTTTTGCCGAGAAATTGTTGAAATTTAGCTGCAACTATCATATTAACAATAAGCTTCACCAATTTAATGGTGAAAAAATATACAAATACTAGCAAAAATACCCGGCGTTGCCTGGGTTAGCAATAATTGTGAGAAACAATCGTTACTTGCATTTGTTTTCTGTTTTCAGTGAAAGAACTTAAAACACATTTTTTTGACGTGATTTAAATTCTAGCTTCTTCCTTACTCATAAAACTAAAGTAGCAGTAAGTAAAAAGAGCAAAATAATTTTCATTTAGAAACGAAAACACGAAATTTAAGCGTATACAAATTTGAAGAATTTCCGAAATATGAAATTAAACTTCACATGTTTAAAAAGATTTATCAGTTAGTACTTTTTTTTTTTACATGGAGTCATACCTTCTCTGTATGTCTATTGAAGAACGAACTGTTTAAAAAAAATGTAGCCGCTCGCCCGTGATCCCCTTAAACTTGCTTTAGTTATTTTGGAAATTTTCAACTATTGTGGGTTCTTTGTGCGATTTAAAATGTTACCGAATTTGCGGGAATCGTTTTGGGATAACTTGGATAATAATCCCCTTTCTTACTTTATAAAACGGTATGTTACTAATTTTTGTTAAAGAGATATTGTCACCATATGCCAAGATACTTTTGATCACCATGAAATGGCGCTTAACAATTTCATTCGAAATGTTTCCAAAATAAGTAGTAAAATTTGGCGATTGTTTGAAATCGTGCAAAAAGAAATATTAATGGAATTTTTTGTGCGGTTTATGGATTTGCCTAATTTAGTTGTTGAATTTTTTTACAGTATTTTTTTTTTTTTTTTAAGTATCTTTGATTGGCGATATTTTGTTTATATGGTGAAAGCTGAGAAACATTATTACGTACTCTTTGGGCTCAAAAACAGCGACAGTGGAAAAAACTGCCAAATGCATCAGCTACTGAAATCTTTCTGAAAAAATTCTGGTGATATTTCTGCTGGTTGGTTGGATATAGTGAGCAAGTGTCCAATCAGCATAAATAATAATAATAAACCATTAATTACATAAGTTCCGTTTGAAAGTAAAATGATCAGCCAAATAAATTTATTTTTAGCCAATCTTGTGGAAAAACGTTATTTTAAGATTTGACTTGAGAAAAGCCTCAAAAAGTCAGACGAAACGCAAAAATATTCAACAATACAACAATTCTTGGGAGTTGAGATGACACACTAAATAATGACTTGGGTTGATAAGAGCCTTCGAACAGGGAACAAAAAAGCTCATAACTCGTTTTTTATACAACTTAGAAACTTCGAACAGATGCCATCTTCAGCAGAAAAATTGGCGCTTTCGATGGACATATAATGTTAATATGTGCACGTTTTTTTCCACCACCATATTGGGGCATTTATGCGAAAATTGGGACTAAAATTAGAATAAAAAGGGAACTATCAATCGGATTTTTTTTGAACTGGTCTATAAACCTTCCCAGTACCAAACTGAACAAACGGTGAAATTTTCAGCCAAATCTGCCGGGTAGTTTCTGAGATCTTAGGGAACAAATTTACCAAACTCCATTTTTATATATATAGAAGAAGAAGATACTACGTTAAAAGTGAAATGTTGAACTAATTTCACAGAGAAAGGGTAAACCACGTTTGCAGTAGTATTTCTCAGTAAAATACAGTTCAGCAGAAAAGCTGCTCTGGTAGGTCCTTCACACGAACTTTCTAGAACTAGATGTACAGTGGCTCCCAAAAGTGTTCGTACACCTACGACTTTCAATGAAATTGGACCCTCTGCAATGGTTAGAATTAATATTTCGGAATAGGTATTTAATTATAAGATTTATGATCTATTTTTAACAAAACTACATGAAAATTTTTAATAAAACATTAAAACTTAATTTTTTAAAAATCAAAAACCAAAAAGTGTCGGAAATTTTATCTCACAAAAATCTTCGTACACTTTGAAAAAATGTCAAAAAATAAGTAAATAATCTAACTTTTTACAAAATTATTTTTTAGTAGAATATCATGCAGTATCAACAACAGCTTTTAAACGTCTGGGAATAGATTTCATTGTTTTTTCTTTCTTTTTTTATGCAATTTCTGAGTAAGTGTTCAACCGCACTTCGAGTCTTACTGTTTCTAGTTCGCTTTTCGTTTCAATGGTGTAATTTCGTAATCTAACCACCAGATATCTCCAAATATGTTCCATTAAGTTTAAATATGGCGATTGAGGAGATATTTCTCAGTTTAAGGACAATTTTTGCGGCACCAAACGAAAACGTGTACTTCTTATCGTTATTTTGATAAAAAACAAAGTTGTTTCCGATTGCCAAATTTTGAGCTAATAGTTTAAAAAATTTTTTTGAAATATTTAAATGAACAGTATGATTCATTATTCCATCAAAAAATTCCAAATTTCCAAGTCCTGGTCCTGTTATGCACCCTCACACAAGAACACCTTCACCGTCCTGATTAACTGATCCAGCTAAGTTCTTAAGATTAAATTCCTCATTTTTCTTTTATTGACAATTGTACAACAATTTAACCCAAAATGTTAAATTCATTTTCATCTATAAGTAAGACGTTGTTCCAAAACGTTTTGAGCGTATTTATCATTGATTTTACGACGGAAAGCGTAAGCTTACTGTTTTCCGCACGAACAAGAAAATTTCTGCGGGAAGAGGTCCCCTTTAATCCAGCAATCAGAGAACTTGGCGAACAATTTTAGGTGAAAATGAAACGTAAAATGTTTCATTCAATTCTGCAGAAACCTTTTCAGTGCTCAAATGTGTATTTTTCATAATTTTTTTTAACTGTAAACCTCCGATCACGCTTTGTTAACTTTGCCAGTTGACCTTTTCTTACCTTGTTTTCAATCCGATTCATGTCTTTAAAGCATTTTATCAAGCACTTCACTATAGAATGGTGTAAATTAACTAATTTAGAGACATTTAAAACCAGTTTATGGCTACAGTGAGAAAAAAAATTCAAATTTCGAATCGTGTTTGTTGTTTTTCACGCAAACCTGACCTTTTAAAATAATAAGCAGAATATTAGGGAATAAATAAACAAAAAATTAAAGGCAAATGACTTTACAGTGTCACTACAATGCAAAAATAATAAAAAAAACCACATATGATAATTTTAATCATGAATTAATTCGAAAATATTTCAGTGTACGATGACTTTTGTGACGTATTTTTTCTGTCTCATCGGTTTTTGACAAATTTCAAAAATAAAATCTGGCAATATTTTGAAAATAACTACTGGGTTTTATTCAGAATGGCATAGGATTGGTGTGAAAAAAAATTGGATTTCATATTCGAATTCAGTTTTGCGTTATTTTGGTTTTACTACAAAATTCCAAGGTGTACGAAGACTTTTGGGAGCCACTGTATATGCACACCACCAGATCATATTTATTTGAAAGCTTCTGAAAAAAAAACTATTAAAAATTGAGGTTTCATGTTTGGCTCTCATTCGTTAGCAATGTAAACTTTAAAAGCTCTTTATAGCTTTTTCAGCGTTAGATTACGTAGGTTCAAAGTTGAATAGAGCTTCACTAACAATATTAGATCCTTCACAACATTAATTTTAGAAATAGTTCTTAATAGCATGAAACCTAGTTTGATTTTTAAACTTTGTTAAACTCGCAATATTATGTAATTTCAAAACTTTGTATGGGAATTGAAATAATTTTAAACAGCTTGAATCATACAAACAATGTAATTTTGACTATCATGTGCTTCAAAACTTTTTATGAACCGAAAATAATAGCAAAAACTTTTATTGCAAAATATACTTACTTAAATCTAAGCAGGACTCATACATATTTTTAATCATTTTTATAAAATCAGGTTCAGATCCTGTCAGCTTTTTCTCCAGCAGAACTAGGGGGAAAGTAACATACAGATTATGAAACAAGAAACAAAAAAAAAAAAAAAAAATATATAATAAAAAATAAAATAAATGAGCACAAAAGCAACAAAAATTTATTTTTTTGCGAAGAAAAAAGTTGACACGTGCAAGTTTAACTTAAACCAGTGAGTGGTTTGCAATCAGTAATACGTGTACCCGTTAGGACACGTAAAAATTTGTAAAGGGTGCGCAGTTAACCTCCAAGAAGTACATAAAATTACATTGTTAGGGCAAGAATTGAACTGTGACACAATTTTGAGCAATATCATGTGATCTTTACATTAAATTGAAATACTTAATTAATCAACTTCTGAGGTACCACTGAAAAAAAAAAAAAACGCTAGGAACTATCAGATAATGCTACGAAGTATCTTCTAGGTAAACTTCTAGCGAAAAAGGGTTTTCGAGTTGATCTCTGAAGACCAAACACAGGAACAAGCTCAATGTTGAAGACGTTCGCGAAAGAAAAAAAAAAAGTCCAACATTTTCAATTAATAAAAACTTTGTAATAAAATGTCTGTTAAAATAAAATTATTCTTTTTAATTTAAAACACCCATGTAAATTAAACTTTAACAGTTAAACTTTAACTAATTTAACACAATTTAGTGAAACAAAAACATTTTTGTTTTAGGTGCGCAAAGTTAATGTTATATAAAAAGGGGGCTAATGCATTGTAAGAAAATTCTGAAACGTTCTCCCGGTTTTCAATCTCACGGTTTTCACTAGTTTCCTGTGAAAAAGAACTGCCAAAAGTTTTCTGAATCGCTATAACTTTCATGAATGCAAACTTTTCAATGTTGTGAAAAACATTTTTAGCTACTAATATGAATATATACTCGGCTCCTTCATTAGGCATTTCGCCTTCAGTTCAACTACGGCTCTTCCAGATAGACTGAGTCCCAAACGTAAGTGAAATACTGACCCTGGATATTGCAGCTTGTCAGATTGGAAGGCAAATAAAGCTGTTCGGTATTGGCATGCAATTCTGTCTAGCCTCGGCTATAGTTGATTCGGGAGCTTTCCTTAGGAAAGCTCCCGAATATCAGGGGACACACTATCCGATATATCAGGAAAGTGTCAAGCTATTACTTTAATTACATTTACGTTTTCTTGATCCCGTACCTGATTTATTCCATTTAGAAACATGATGGGATTTTATTGGGAAGGTTTGTGAGTTCTTCGAAAGGGTTCCAGTTTGATTTCTAGGGTTTTAGAAGGAAATTTCCCTGTTTTTTTTTCCACTAGATATGTTATTGGGCGATTCTCGAAAAAATGTCCCGTTAAGTTTTTATTTTTTTCAGCTATCTAGAGCCTTCAAAAAATAATGTTGTTGGGGAATAATACATGCTTTAATATACTAGAAAAATAGAACCTCTGGCTATATGCTAGAAAAGCCTTAAAGTAAAAGTTTTTCTTGAGTTGGAATCTTACCTCTTAACTTGAGATTGAGATCATCTTGCACCTCGGTGAACACGGAGGTGGACGATCGGTCCTCCGATATCGCATGCCTGTTCAGCCAGCCTCCACACGAGAACTGGAAGAAGTCGTCACATGGGTCGACGCTGTCGTCCAGGTTGGACAGAATCTCGGCAGCTGAAAATTGTAAAAGATTTCGTTAGTGAGCCCGAAAACGTGGATAGTCTCAACCATGGTCTCAAAAGATGGCATATCCTTAATATGTGCCCTTGAGCAGGTGATCCAATAAAAGGAAAGAGAAAATATATATATATTTTTTTTAATTGAAATAAAATGATAGTAAATATAATTGAAATTGTTTGGGAGACACTATTATGGTCAAAATGTTTTCCACTTCTATCATTTTCTTAAAATGTTCAACATTTTACAAATTTTGAACTAAAAAAAAGTTTAATGATCATTTTAATTACAAATGGTGTGGAAAAAAAAAGAAAGAAAAAACGCGTTAGTACTGCAAATTTTCGGATACTTTTTAAACTTGGACACTTGTCCGTCTTTTTAGAACACTTTTAAGAGCACTATTTGGAACTGCTTTCAAAACAGATCGGAGAACACTTCTCAGAATACTTGTTTGGTTCAGCAAACTTTTAACAGTTTGTGAATGCATTTGAGAACATATTTTGAACGTTAACACACGTTCCTTCTTTTAGAACACTTTTTTCAGCAGTTATGGAACACTCCTTTGAGTATGCCAGTATTTTTTTTTCTGTTAATTTTACAGCAAGCTCATGGGAGCACATGTCAGTACTTTTTTTTAAATGGAGCACTTTCGGAAAACATTTTAGTACACATTCAGACAAATAGGGCACTTTTGCCCAATTAAAGTGTTTTAAACCTTAGAGCAGGAATTAGTAAATGGAAGGAGCAAGTCCAATCATTCGCTTATCAAAAGCTTTAGCCAAAGACCCCGAGTCACGTGACTCAACAATGACGAATGTTTAACACGTTTTGCGTAAAACTAGCGAAAGAAACATTATTTCTTCCAATGCTTTTGCTTTAAAACCAATGACGTGACTTGGAATCTTTGCTTCACGAATGAAAGTGCTCATTCCCTCCATTTTATCTCTTCTCAATGTTTCAAACGTGTTTCCAATGTTTACTTTGAACTTTCAGAGCATTAAATTAGTTGAAAAATACAACTTCAATACTTCTTTTCTTCCAGCTCCTAAAAATGTGTAACATTAATTTCCACTTCCTCAGACTCCACTTAACTAAGTAAGAAAGTATCGTAGGACTAGTTAATTTTGGGACAGTGGGTAACTTTTAGTTTGCGGGATTCCCTGCAGAACATACTGTTTTTGGTCAGTCCGCAATCATGTCTGTCAAGTGGACCTGTATTGTGCTTCTACCTGACGGCGGTTGTCAGAACCTTAGAGCAGAAATTAGTAAATTTAGGGAGCAAGTCCAATCAGCTTAGAAAAAGCTGAGTCAAAGACACCAAGTCACGTGACTCAATAACGATGACTCGTTGACACGTTTTACGTAAGACTAGCGAAGGAAACCTGATTTCTTCCAATGATTCGCTTTAAAATCTATCACGTGACTTGAGATCTTTGCTTCACGAATCAAAACCTTCACTCCCTCCATTTTATCTCTCCTCAATAGTCAGAACAATAGTCCACTACACTCGCTGTGATTAAGTCATTCTCGCCATTTGTTTTTCAAAATTCGTACTTTGGATGAAACTTTCGCTTGTGCCTCAAGAACTGCACCAGACACCAAATTGCATTCACGTCTGTATTAGTGAGGCCATGATACAATACACATTGATAAATAGCGCCTCAAGTGATTAATGTAGAAGTAACCCTGTTATTATAAGTTTTATATTTTATAACCTCTACTTTGTAACTTTTCATCGTTTAACGGGGTAACTTTGGCACAGAGAAATTTTCTAAGTTAAACTAACTTAGAACTTTTTAACTTCGAACTTTTTAACTTCTCGAACTTTGTAACTAACTTTTTAACTTCTTCTAAGTTAAAGTGCTGCAAGTATACAGCGATCTTTTGACTTTGGTTGACAGAAACTAAACTTTACAGAGTGTTTTAATAAATAACATTAATTACTCTGACTATTTGTTTATTAACATTTCAAAGCGCACTTTGAAAACATATCTGTAATCTTGAGTTCTACCCATTAAGTAAAATGTATTGTTCTTATGACCAGCTAATATGTTCTAGGATTGATATAATTGCTTTTCCCTTGTTTCCAATGTAGATAATGCACCTACATAATAATAGTGGGGTTACATGGGTTCAAAGTCATGTTTCCTATCGTTTTTAATGGGGATATAGCACTGTACTAATGCTACCCCAATCAATGAAATAAGAATAGGACAAATGAATTATATTTTTTTATATATACAAACCGCAGCAACTAGAGTTATTTTTTTACCAAGAGTAATACTCATCTGATATATTAATGATTTTTTAAAGCTTCTTACTTTGAAAATAAAAATATGAACAGAGTAAAGCTAAAATGTGTCCCAAAGTTCCCCATTTTTACGGTAATTTTTCTGTTTTTAAATGAGATAAAATGTCGCCTGGCTTTAACAAAAGTCCTAGTTTGATATTGTTTCCCGATAACAGAAAATGAGGGCCTATAAATATTTCTCCAAAACCAAGCTTAAAAGGAAAAGGCAGTTGATAAGAAATCCTTCTCACCTGCTTTCACGCAGCCAGGTGTCAGACACAGGTTGGAGGCAGATTCGTTGGAGGACACCAGGCGCTCTTGATTGGCGGGGACAAAGATCGCTTGCCGGGCATCTGAAATTGGAAAAAAATGTGATAAGTGAAAAGTACGCGGATTTATTCATTTGACACAAAAATTTACGTTAATAGGTTACCGTTTTTCGTAATTATGTTTTCTGTGCATAAAATGAACCATGTATGTGTGTCTATTATTTCACATGAGTTTTGTAAGAACAAAATAGGCGTTTTAAAGCATTTTATACACTTGTAAAATTATTCTTTTATCTCAGGAGTATGGAGGGGATGTTTGATTTGTTTTAATTGTGATGGATGTTTTGAAGAACTTTTATCTTATTGCAAAGAGATATTTTTTTCGTGCGTTCGTTCTAATGTAATTTATTTTTCTTTGGGGGAAGGGAATTTTCGTTTCTTTCTAAGTGCAGTGCGTCTCTTCTCTTAGTTAAATTTTTCTATCTTCAGAAAAAGAAAATTGTTAATTAATTCACTTATTTATTTATTCGTTTTTTGTACATTTAGCTCGAAAATAAATGAATATTCTTGTGAACTAAAAAAAAAACTTTAAAATGATATTGATCGATTGATAGAATAGAGTATTCATTTTGTTTATGATAATGGTTTACTCTAATTGCCAGAATCAGCTGTAATCTTACTTACTCTAACTTTTATCAATATTCTAATATTTTTATTTGTTGCTACAGCGGGGGGAAACAATTTTATAGACATTCACAGTTCAATTTTTGAACTTTCTATCGTTTTATACGTATTTTGCTAACAAAAACTAAAAAACTGCTTACACTAGTGGGCCCCGCACGGCTTTGTCCGTAGTAGAAAATTAAAAGGTCTTTTGGTTCACCTGTATATTTACAAATAATGTATGATGAATTCCTCGCCAATTGGCTTGCCCATGTTACGGTTCCACGTTATGATAATTTGGTAATTTACTCGTCCATCTTATGATAATTTTGCTCGGGAAAGTGTTCTTAAAATTGGAACAGAAAAAGAACAAAATCGAATTTTCGAAAAATCGCTTCGAGGTGCACACCCCGATGCTACAAAATAATTCTACGCCAAATTTCATGAAAATCGGCCGCTAGGCGCTATGCGTGTCACAGAGATCCTGACAGACAGACAGAGAGAGATCCGGACAGAGGGACTTTCACTTTTATTAGATTTTAATGGAACTGTAAGTGTTCTTCAGTGACTTGTTTTAATTATTTAGGGAAAGTAGGTGCATTTTAGTGAAACTTTTATCGTGATTCTTGATAACCTAGTTTATTAATTCATCAGGAGTTTTACATTTTAATGAACCTTATAGAATTGTTGTGGTGCCAAGATTTATGAAAATTTGTTATGACCACATTACTGTAACTTCGCTGTTGTGAGCTTTGACAAACACATAACCATTTTCGACTTACGTGCAACCGCTAACATCAATATCAGTGCTATTTTCATTTCCCTTATTTACTAAAAATTATTTTTGCTTAAGATATGATGTTTATCCAATTGATGTAGTTGAAGGTATACCAAACCGAACGAATCATTTTGCTATTACAGTCATTTTTTATTAGATGCTGATTTTACGAAGTATTACTTGTCCCGATCAAAAATTTAACTGCATTGAATATTTGCGTCAACAATCTGATTTGATGCCAACATAGAATCTAAAATATGCAGCAAAAGTTTTGCTTCATAACCTTAAATTTCAACACAAGAGACAAACCAAGATAGCCTTCTATATGGTCTACAATGCAGTTTCTGTTAATCATTGAAAAAAGAAAAAAATTATGTTAGCTTGTTCAGGGCCGAACTAGATCCAGTAACTTTATTGTCCTCTTCTCTTATTAATCTTGCGGAAACGGTTACGACCAAGTTCTGCTTTGGCTTGTTTTATAATATCTAAGCGAATCTAAGTGATTTCAACAAATTATATCTATCAAATTAAAATCGTAGACTTTTAATTAGACCCGTCGCGTGGCTAGTTGTCGATGAGCAATTCCATGTCAGATAAAGCACTTTTTTGATCTCAACAATTCCGATTTGAATAAAATTTTGCATGAAGGACACATATGGCAAGATAAATAATACTACCAATTTTTAGATTTTTATTCTGATAATTGTTCGAAACATAGGCCTGTAAAAAAAAAATCAAAATGTGCGAAGGAAAATGAAGAGTATGTTTATATCAATAACTATAATTTCTCTCCCAATGATAGTAGAATGAAAATTCAAAAAACATTGTAAAGCCAAAAAGAAGAGCTTTCTATTGATATGTAACATGACATTCTTTCGATATATTTAATTTTCAAGGTTATTCTCCGTGACGGGGTAATATTGCGAAGGATGGTTTACCCCTATAAACAGTATCTTCAGAAAAATCCTGAAACACGTCAACTTTAGTTAGTTTAGTTTTTCCAAATTTTCAATCATTATTTGCAGTTTTGTAATTGAAACTTATAATAAAAGGATATTATAGTACCCTCTAATAACCCAATTGTATAATATTCAGGAGCACTGTGTACTGGACTGAATCCAGATTTTTTTTTTTTTTTTTTTTGAAAGTTCAAAACTTTATGTTGATAAAACGTTGCTGCTATAGCGCCACATGCACTACAAAAATATTTATCTAAATTAAAAAATATTTAGGTGTCCAGCAGGAGGCTTAAAATTTGTACTTTTCTTCAAAAAATTGATGTTTCCTATGTTTTTTTTTTAAATATTTTTTTCTATGTATTTTTTTTAATGTAAGGTAAATTTTATTCTGTTTATATTTTTATCAAGCTGACACATAAAAATCGTAGAGTCAATAATTAGTGTTAAATTGAAGCTTTTGCTTTCTTGCAATATTTAATCGACTCTCACGAGGTACTCTTAGTTTTTTTTTTTTTTTTTTTTTCAATTTTAAGTTAAACTTTTCATTTTAAATACATATTTTTTTTATTATTCTTTTTGCAAATGTTAATTTGAAAATGTGTTCGCTAATAATTTTTGAACTTGATATTTTATTTAAATGTGTACACTTTTCAAAATGATAAATCGAAAAAATCAATTTTGTGAAGAAAATTATAGATTTTAGGCCTTCTGTTGGGAACCTAAATATTTTTTTATTTGGATAAATATTTTTGTGGTACATGTGGGGCTATAGGGGAACGTTTTATCAACATGATGTTTCGAACTTCGAAAAAACATTTTTTTTTTTCGATTCGGACAGTACTAGTTTACTCTTTCAAGCGTAAGCTGGCACGGGTTGCCGTTGTTCAAATCATATGAAATTTATTTTACAACTGTTTTGACCTAAAAGGAAAATTATAAGAAGGTGTGTGACTTGAAAAACCAACTTTCATTTTTTTGGGGGCACCCTATAGCCTACTAATCAATTACGAAGCGTAGAATTTTAAAGTTGTTTTAGCTATGTAAGAAAATTAATTTTTATTGAAAAACTAATTATGAACATGGAGTTCATATTGTAAAACTTTTATTATACATTTATATTTTCCACCGAATTTAACCGTACATTAAACTATTCGTCAGTTTTTAAGCTTACGGGTTGGAAAAACATGGGTTTTCTTTTACTACCTCTGCATCTTCGCTACACTGCAGGGACACAGATGATGCGGTAAAGCAACACTCGTAGGGAAATATTGTTTCCCCTCGAGAAGATTGATTGACAAATGAGGCAGTGAGAAGCAAGCGGGTGCAAGAGCCAAAAATGAAATTTTGGAGATAACCAGTACAAATGGTACGCGAACCTCTCCTTTTTCTTGGGGCAAGATATAGTACTTGTAGCCTGATAGGTACTGCTGTACAGCATGATTTAGGGGAAAAAATACAATGAAAGTTTACCTAGGACATTATCTTTAAACGCGTTTTACTCAAAAGTTGAAAATGTCCACTTCCACCCCTTTGCTTCACTGCCTCAAATGTGGTATGAAAAAAGGACAGATGTTGTTTAAAATTTTAAGTCAAGCTAGATAAAAATGTATGGATTATCTTTTATTATTGCTCAAGAGAAGTTTCAAACTGAGCACGATAAAATCATTAGCAAAGCGTTCATTTGAATTTTGGCGTCTGGAGTTCAAATTCTGTTTTTTGCAGTCACGAACTGCAATAAGACCATACTCGTTGGGTTTTTTATTGCTACAATGGGTCACTACACCACTCTGCCGGCTTCACATACACTATATGACCAAAAGTATTGGGACACTTTCAAAAATTAACAATTTAGAGGATTTCTAGAGAAATAAAAGACCAATTGCTTTGTAACTTTTGTCACATAAAATATATGTTTTAGTTGTCATTTTCCATTAAAAGTCACATCACCCATGCATTTAGGGGATCAGCAACAAGTTGAGGAAAAGAAAAATGTTTTTTGATCACCGTTCATCGTAAATAGCTGTTAATAAGCTGTTAATTTCAGAAATTAGGTACCTTACTATGTGCAATTATTTTACATACTTTTCAGAAAATATCACTGATACTCATGACGGATATAAGCATTTCTTCAGAATTACGAATTTTATTTGAAGGTTTTTGGCTCATAACGCGTAAAGTTTTCCATCAAAGCTTACCAAAATTTCAGAAAACTTGACCGCACACAAGAGAAGTATGATATTAAAATTTGAAATTAAAATGTTGAAAATTTGATGCAATATGAACGTTTAAAGCAATTACTTTTTCTCTGCGCATGCTCGAAAGATAGCAATTAATAACTTTCATAATCTAAGCCCCAACTAGATTTTCCAACTCATAATAAAATTTCAATATCTTTAAAATTCAAAATGTTATCAGCGTTCTAATAAGCTGAATTTGAATAGCTCTTGGGCAGACTACGAATCGTGAGGGACCGTTCGCAAATAATCAGTTTGTATCATGAATCACACTGAGAGATTGCAAGCAAATGTTGCAAATTTGTGAAAGACCCCTAACGAGCCGTCGCCTATTCAATATCTATTCGAATTCGGCTCATTATATCGCTGATAACTTTCTGAATTTTTAAGCTATTGAACTGGAATTTTGTTATGAGTTGGAGAATCTAGTTGGGGTTTGGATAGTGAAAGTCATAAATTTCTATCTTTCGCGCATGCGCAGAAAAAAT
Source organism: Uloborus diversus (assembly GCF_026930045.1). Lineage (NCBI taxonomy): Eukaryota > Metazoa > Arthropoda > Arachnida > Araneae > Uloboridae > Uloborus > Uloborus diversus. The sequence continues at coordinate 79,635,578 of NC_072737.1, read as the reverse complement.
TAATTGCTTTAAATGTCCATATTTTAACAAATTTACAACATTTTACTTCCAAGTTTTAATATTATACTTCTCATGTGTGCTGTGAAGTTTTCTGAAAGTTTGGTAAGCTTTAACGAGAAACTTTGCGTGTTATAAGCCAAAAACCTTCAAATAAAATTCGTAGTTCTGGGAAAAATGCTTATATCTTCAGGAATATCAGTGATATTTCCTCGAAAGTACGTGAACAAATTGTACATAGTAAGGTAACGAATTTCTGAAATTTACAGCTTATTCTCAGCTAGTTACGATGAATGATCATCAAAAAACATTTTTATTTTCCTCAACTTGTTGCTGGTCCCCTAAATGCGTGGGTGATGTAACTTTTAGTGGCAAATGTATATACATAACATATATTTTATGTGACAAAAGTTACAAAACAATTGGTCTTTTTGTCTCGAGAAATCCTTAAAAATGTGAATTTTTGAAAGTGTCCTAATACTTTTAGTCATATAGTGTAGATATTCTATCAAGCTAATATAAGCCAGTTAAGATAAAGTTAAGGGCTCTTGATAAAGTTAGACAAAAATTAAACTCAAATAAAATTGCAATTATAGTTAAATTCTCGCTGCTTAATTTCAAGAAAAGGAACGTGGTAGAGATCATTCGAAAATGCCGTTACAAATTCGCAACTCCAATAAACTATAGGGGGCGCTGCAGCCACTGTCTAATGGCGGATGAAAAAGGTAAAACATACAAATGTCGTAACTTATAACTTGCTTTGCCGCTTAGTGAAAGACAGTAATTTTTCATCGTGTTTGTGGGAAGCTTTATTCTCTATTCTTCTGAAATTACATTGCACCACAAACTGTCTGAAGCCTGTAATTTACCCCAAAGAAAACACGTGGAGTGGAATGTTTTACCTTTTTCTTTAGTAAAGTTAATCACCGCATGGTAGCGTATTCGAGCTCTGGAGTTGCGAATTACTTGAATATTCAAAGTGAGCTTTCAAGGCCTTTAGCATTTTTCTAAAGAATTACGAGCGAATTTAACAATGACGAGGAAAAATACTCACCGATATTTTTCTGGTAGAGGTATCCAAACACGGCTAGGGCTGCGGCCATCACAAGCAGCATCAGCAAGGAAGTCACTGTCACGAAACATAGCGTCCTCTCTAGCTTGGTGCGGCGGTTCCACCACGGAGGATTCCTGGAGAAAAACAAATCTTAATTTTCTTGAAACATTAACTTCGAGCTAAATGCTAAATTTTTTTCGTGAGTAGTCACGTAATTAGCATTACTGTAGGGTTTCTATTGTTCAAAATGATTAGTTCCAGACAATATCGGCGATTCTGGGGGGGGGGGGGGGGGGCAAGTTGGGGACAGTGCTCCCTCCCCCTCTTTTTATGGTTAATTAATTAGTTTTATTTTCCAGTTTAGGAACCAAAACTAGAAATTATTACAAGAAGTTCCGTCTAGAACTATACGAGCCTACTTTCCCGTATACCCATACTACTTTCTAGTACCTGATCAATATTCTCAAAAATAGCTAAAATCGCAAATTGTTTCAAATATATTTTTTCTAATTTCTAGGAATAAAGTATTCCTCACACATCTAAAAAAATTAGATGCGTAAAAAAAAAAAAAAAATCAGCACCTTTTAAACAAAGCAGCTAATACACTTTTTTCCCTTAAAAAAAATTCTTTAACAGCTTTCAAAACGAAAAAATAATAATTAAAATTAATAAGCTTATTAGAATAAATAAATCATATAAAAAAATCGTTTCTTTTTCCCCTGTTGCCAAAAATAGTTTTTTTTAATGAATTAATGCACTTACCAAAATAAATAAAAACAATAAAATGTCAACTTAAAGAATAACTTTTCATTCGCAACTCCAACGAACTATAGGGGGCACTGCAGTCACTGTCTAATGGCCGACTTAAAAACTAAAACAAACGCATGTGGTAACGAAGAAAATGCTGAAAGTGTTGTGATTTTTGTTCGTACGTATCATTTTTTCGCTTTATTCTTTTTAAATTAATTTTCAAAGTCTTGTGGATATTCTGGCCCACGTAGAAAGAAATGAGAATTCAAGAAGCATTACTAAACGTCAAAGATTAATGCAAACTACGTAGTTCGTAGTTCTAAGCAGCTATTTCCACGATGTTGAATTCGATATTTATCAATTCTTGATAAAACTAAATAATAATTGTGGCCTGACAAGAACAACAATTAATGCTAGAAAATTCAATATGACATTACAAATTATTATCGTAAGAAGATGATACTTCTTTGCCTTGCTTGGCTAGAGCTTCTTGTTTTGCATTTGTTGCTGAGTTATTTCTCTCGAATTCCCGAATCGGTTAATTTAAAATTTTTCTGTTTCGATTTTTCTAATTTCTGAGTTACGATTTAATTATGTCAAGTTATGCAAATCATCTGCAGAATTCTTACGGATATATGGTGGTTGTTTTCTTTTCAGTTGATTGACCATTATTTCTTTTTACTTATCGAATTCTGTAATCTTACTACCATTTCATTCCACTCATGATAAAAATTAAAAATGGTTTAACTAAAAACGCGAAATCTCGCCAAGGCTACTTTGCTCGCACAATACTAAAACTATAACCCTAAACAAATTTGGCGAAACCTTTCAGCTGAGAATAAAAGGAATAAAGTAAATTCTTTCTCGGTGAAACATTTTTCATTTTGAATAAAATATGACAACGTATATAAAGTACAAATTGAGAATAGAAAAAGGTTAAAAAACCATTGTTAACCTTTAATTCCATTGTTCGCCTCGACTGTGTTTTAGTCGGGTGAACCTGTCTTCGTTTTTACTGCACTGATGATGGCACTTGTATTTTAGAGTGCCGAAACAGCTGTTTGCTGGTTTTTTAACCTTTTTCTATTCTCAATTTGTACTTTATATACGTTGTCATATTTTATTCACTATGCAGTACAAAGTTTTCGACTACTTTTTATGTATTTTTCATTTTGTTCTACGATAATATATTCAAGAAAATATTTTGCATACCGTCCATTCCAACTAAATGCTGCTGTAAAAGATGGTTAGTTAAATTAATTTAAGATTAAAAAAAATTCATATTCTTACAAATTCATACAAAACAATAAAATTTTTTACCTTGTATAACGTTATCCAAGTTTGTTAATCCAGTTTTCGCTTTCACCATTTTCAATCAACTCATATTTTAGAAGGAAATAAGGAAAACTAACATTTTTTTGAAAAGCTCGAGAATACTACTAAGGGACGAATTAATTTCTGTAGCTAAAAGCAAACTAAGACTCATCGATTGCGTTAATAAATACTCAGAACAAACTGCCTGTGTTTACGTCAACAGACACACGTGGAACGCAACGTGGCAATGTTTTAGTTTCATCGGCAGTTTAGTAAATCACCGCAAGATAGCGTATTCGAGCGCTGGAGTTCCGAATTGTCAAAAAAACAAAACAAAAAAAATCGTCTGCGCAAATCGTTATGTAGAAACATAAATGACTTCGAGTTTATTCGCCGAAAACTGAATTCCTAAATTAAAACTTTAGCGTGAAAATAAAAACAAATCATATCAACAATAATTATTTCACAGTTAAAACCATAGCTGCGGAGTCGGAGTCGAACTCATTTCGGGATAAAGGAGTCGGAGACGAATATCCAAGAATCGGAGTCAGTCATTTGTCCTCCGTGTGTAAATTTTTGCCAAAGCTACGAAGTCGGAGTCGAAGTCGGGGAGTCGGAGTCCGATTAATTGTCGGGCACAGGAGTCGGAGTCAGGTGCCTCTAAATTCTCGGAGTCGGAGTCTGGAGTTTGGCGTCAAGAGCTATTTCCAACAAAATTTGTTTGAAATAAATCCGCCTTCAAGTACGGAATCTACATTGACTTTCAGTTTCCCCGTAGGCGCTAATGTTAAGTTTTTTTGAACTGTTCAAAATTGAACAAAAAATAGTTCAAATCAAAAGTGATATGGGAATGAGGTGTTCTTGCCGAGATCTTTCGAATAAAAAAAAGTTTGTTCGAATCGGACTATTCATTCAAAAGTTATTAGGGGTACTCAATACCCTACTTTCCAATTTTTAATTTTTCGATATTTATTTAATTATTTTATTTATTTTTGATTTTTTTTTTTTGTTTTTCGCGACATTTTTAAGATGCATTAAGCCTTCTTTCATGCTTTTTTTTTTATCCTTTTTCTGACTTTTACTGGGAAAGTAGGCTAAAAAAAGGGGAAATGTCAAAATTTTCAGATCATAACTACTTGTTTTACTTTATATCTGTTTATGAAACATTATTAGGGGGGGGGGGGACAGACAGACAGACCGACGGACCGACAGACCAACAGTCAGACCGACAGACATTTTTCCCCATCTCAATACCCTACTTTCCAATTTTTAATTTTTCGATATTTATTTAGATATTTTATTTATTTTTCTTTTTTTTTTTTTTTTTTTTTTTTTCGCGACATTTTTAAGATGCATTAAGCCTTCTTTCATGCTTTTTTCTCCTTTTCTGACTTTTACTGGGAAAGTAGGCTAAAAAAAGGGGAAATGTCAAAAGTTTCAGATCATAACTACTTGTTTTACTTTATATCTGTTTATGAAACATTATTCAGCCCAAGCAGTAACTTTTAGTTTATGTATTCATTGTTTAGATATTAATAAATCAATTGGTTTACTTAAACAAGCCATATACTTGCTTAATGAGATTATTACCAAGTGTTTGCGACATCTCAGAACACTTTGGAGTAAATAATGTAAGCCTAATTCATGTCTAAGTGTTTCTTCGGGAAAAGTTATTGCATACATACTGTCCAACCATGGATTGTATGGAATTGGCAAACGTCCAATTCAGACGAGTTTATCTGAATGAAGGGGGAAAGTAAAAATTTGATGCGCGTGTTCCGCTTATTTAAATGAGACTCTGCTTAATTTAGAGGCTAACATACATCTGCAAACGCTGACATCCCTAAAAACTAATAGATGCGTCCATTTTTGCCGGTAAACCGGATGTTTGCCTTTCCATGCAATCCGTGGTCGTACAGTAGTTCATCAAAATCTTAAGACGAACGTGAGTTAAGCTGTTAAATTTACATTAATTTCCACTCATATGCTCTCAAAACCAGCCTTAGCAAAATTTTGATTTTTTTTCAAAATGCACTTACCTTACCTAAAACCCCTAGTAAGCAACTGCGCAAAAATACCCATAATTTGAAAGTGTACACTTTTTATTCAGCATTTCATGACTTATTACATACTAGTTGATTTGAAATTTTAAACTACCGAGTAATAGATCTTTGACAATTTCCTTGATACTTGACTCGAAATAGTTCTCTTTCGAATCATTTGAGAGAGGAAAATACTGTGTCTTTTGCAGCCTGCTGTATGAGATATGTGTTTAGTTTCCAGGCCATGTAAAGCATTTGAAAAAGTAAGTTTTAATGGGAGCTTCACTATCGCTTTCTGCATCAAAATCACTATTTGTTGGTTGCGCCCCTCGCCCTCGCCCGTCAAAAATTACTGATTCCAAGAAAAGTCTTTTTCTGCTCCGGACAACATGGATGTAACATTTGGAGAACAATCCAATATTTCCCAACTTAAATTAACAAAAAAAAAGAAAAGAATTTTTCAGCTCTTAAAATATTTCGTTATTTCGAGGTTTATCATACGGTAAATAGTGTTTTTGCCTTCATTTCAGTCGGGAAAAAAGAAAAATTCGCTAAATCACGAAATTCGTTGAATAGAGGTTCGTTAAATCGAGGTCCGGCTGTAATTCCAATAAATGAAAAGATCTTTAATTTAAACCTAAACTCGTTGTTAAAAAACAATTACCTGCAAAACAAAATTTTACTTTCGGACTCGATTGCTTTTTGAAATGTAAAGAAATTTAAAAAGTTGAATAACTTAGTGTTACAAAAATGTGCTAGTGGATTTGAAACAAAAAACAGAGGGAATAGAAGTATCGGGGTAATTTGGTGTCTGTTGTAAGAATGGCTGCCCTTAGCGATCTGAAGTAATATTGTTTACTCACCAAAAAAAAAAATCAAGTAGAATTCAAGGAAACTAATGTCGGTTGAACGAGGTTCAAAGCGTTTCGGATTATCGAAGTTCTACTGCATTGAATAATAGCATTGGATGCGTTGCTTGCTTAAAATAAGAAACTCTTTTGTGCCTCATTTGTACACTTATATATTGTTTCTAAAGTTGAAAAACAAAACTTAAAAAACATCCAGCATCCAGCTTTTGGCATTCATTTGAATTTTGACGTCTTGAATTCAAATTATGCTGTTCACAATCACGAATTGCGATAGTACCCTACACGTTGAGTTTCTTGTTTCTACAAATCGAATGGAATGGAAATGGAGAATAAATTTTCAGCCGTCATAGTATGACTGGTGATTTTTCTAGATTAGGTAATATAAGCCTGACATATGCTTGAGGTAACAGGTATAACATCCTCATACATATAATTGCGAATTCACTGATCGAGTAACGCTCCTGATGTCATCAACAATGAAACTCGCACCTCAGCATGATAATTTGATAATATTTTTGGTAATGTTTGGCGTGCTTCATTTTGACAAGGCTGAACTGGATCCGGTAACTTAACTGTTTTACTGGCAAGTCTCATTTTAGGAGAATGAACGAAAAAGAACGAGAATCGAAGAGAAACGGAAAAGTGGTCAGCAATGAACGCTACTGGAGTTTAAAGTAATCCACTGGAGTTATGGTTAAAATGTCATCTCTTAAAACATCCCCAAACAGGCAATTGCTTCGTTCAAATGTAGAATTTCGCAAATACGTATTATTCTTCCTTTGCTTCGCCGTAGGACGTAAAAACACCGTTTTGTGATAATGGAAGAAACGAAAACAGTATTTACTTTAGAAAACATCTTCCGCTTTGTATGAATCCTAAAAGTCATAAATATTTAAAACTCACAAATCAAGTTGCTTTCGCTGACAACATTGTGTATGGCTCAGTATAAGTTCTCGATCTTCTTTCATTGTATCTCTCTCTGCAGGAACGAAGTTGAAATAACTTTGTGAAAAATTCTTACGCCTTGTACTCGTGACCGTGGGAAAGTTACAGTTGCTGATTTCTTTTTCTTTTCTTTTTTTTTCTTTTTTTGTGCGTTTTATCATAACTACTCTGCTGCAGTTCAATCGAGTAAAAAATGACAAAACATTTAAAATTTAAATCTCGTCTAAAGCAATGGTTTTCAACCATTGGTCCAGGTGGCCGGCACCGATCCATGGAAAATTTTGACCGGTCCTCAGGGATTTTTGCTTCTCCCCTTGTTAATTTTCTTTTTCTAAGTTTGGGAATAAAATAAGAATAACAACATTTCACTGCACCTTATTATTATTTTTATAATTATTTTAGACTTTTTACGTTAATTTTGTTATTACTATTGAGATAATATTGAGTTTCAATATTGAAACTTCGAACAACGGCAACCCCATGATTAGACCACTTCTGCTTAGGCAACACTATATCATCGTTTTCGAAATATTTTCACCAACATTTTTATATAACTTATGTGGAAACTCGATGAGAGTAAATTACTCATTTTCGGGCACCTTTTCGCACCTGGCAACCCTGGTTAGGGACCGGAAAAACGTAGGCAACCTTTCTTTAAAGTTTTCATTACAGCTTTCACTTTTCATTTATGACAACAATTTTTGAAAACTCGATGAGGGTGAATTACTCATTTTAGGGCACCTTTTAGGCCCTGCCCCCTGGCAACCATGATTAGTTCACAGGCATCAGGTGGGTAGGCAACCTTACTTTAACGTTTTCTTTACAATGACTCTTCATTTATGACAACAATTTTTCAAACTCGATGAGGGTAAATTACTCACTTTTTGGGCACTTTTTACTCTGCTTAGGAACCGGAAAAAGGTAGACAACCTTACTTTAGCGTTTTATTTACAGCTTTTACTCTTCATTTATGAAAACAATGTCCGAAAACTAGATGAGGGGTAAATTATCTCCCTCATTGAAAACCTTTTATCCCCTGACAACCCTGATTAGCGACCCGAAAAAGGTAGGCAACCTTAATTAAGCGTTTTATTTCCATCTTTTACTCTTCATTTATGATAACAATTTTTGGAAACTCGATGAGGGTAGATTACTTATTTTTAGGCATCTTTCAACCCCTGGCAACCCTGATTAGTTTACGTGAAAGAGGTAAAATTTCTTACTTTCACGTTTTATTTACATCTTCTACTCTTCATTCATGATAACAATTTTTGGAAACTCGATGAGGGTAAATTACTTATTTTTAGACATCTTTCAACCCCTGGAAACCCTGATTAGTTCACGTGAAAGAGGTAAAATTTCTTACTTTCACGTTTTATTTGCATCTTCTACTCTTCATTCATGATAACAATTTTTGGAAACTCGATGAGGGTAAATTACTTATTTTTAGGCACTTTTCAACCTCTGGCAACCCTGATTAGTTCACGTGAAAGAGGTAAAACTTCTTACTATCACGATTTATTTACATCTTTTACTCTTCGTCTATGGTAACAACTTTAGGAAACTCGATGAGGGTAGGTCAAGCCTTGTGGGATCTCGCCCTATAAGCCCTAGCCACTATTGATGTGTTTACCTTACACGGTAATTAAGTTTTACGATAAAAGATAAAGATTTGGAAAGAATGGTAAAGGGTGTTTTTTTTAGAGGTAGAGAACTTTAGGTTCAAATAAAACACAGTCAAATGTTGTTAATTGCCATGAATGTTGCTTTATTGGAAAGATAATTCTTTGCCAGTTTTATTTATAAATGATTTCTGACACATGGCCACCTCGGATGGCTCGGAGAAAGTCCAATCGGAAAGTCTAATTTTCTAACTTTTTGCAGCAACAGAGGCCGTATGTCAGTAATAAGGTGGCGAATGTTCTCTTCCAAGGCGTCAATCGTATGTGGCTTATCGGTGCAGACCAGCAGAGACTCCACATAACCCCACAAAAAGTAGTCCAGCGGTGTTAAATCGCATGATCTTGCAGGCCAATTCTCGGATCCATTACGCGAAATTATTCGTTCACCGAACGTTTCTTTCAATAAATCAATTGTGACACGCGCTGTATGGCATGTTGCACTGCCTTGTTGTCTATTCATTATGAAATGGCAAACCGAACTGAACACAAAACAAGTGACAGCTATCAAGATGGCACACATATCAAACAGTGTTGCCAAGTTAAAGTTCTATACCTCTAAAAAAAACACCCTTCATTAGGTAGTTAGCCATATCTGCTCTAGTGGTTAGAACGCTATCTTTCACCCACATGATTAAAATCTTTCCTAAAAATAAACTAACTACCAAGCCACCCAAAGCACAAAGCATTATATATATATATATATATATATATATATATATATATATATATATATATATATATATATATATATATATATAAATCTATTCAAATCGTTCTGCATTTGTATTTCCGTGCCTTTTAAGTTATCTGATTATCCTAGCTCCCCTTTTCAATATTTGATCTGAGTTGCTGTTCAAATGTCTTAAGTAAATATTAGGTACACTGATCAAACGTTGTCGTGCTCCAAGCTAAATTGGGAGTTGTGCGTTACAGCTAGTAAAATTACAAAATACGTAACATGTTGTTTTTGCTCGACTCTCATTAATTAGATCAAAAGAAAAAAGATTTGTCAGATTATGAAAGTATGCAGCCATGTTATCAGGGCCACATCCGTTTATTATTATAGCATTAGTTATTACGTTTGCTTAGTTCTGACAAGGTTTTTGCCACATCAAATGTTCTTGAATCAGTCAACTTCCTCTCTTGCAGAATTTAAGTACTAACTCTGTACTAACGCTATGCGGAATTATCTAAGTAAAGCAGTAAATTTTAAATTGTTTATCTTCTAATAAATCTTAATAATCTAGGACATTATATTCATGCCAGTCACTTTCACCTACCAAACTCAAACTTTCTAGACGTAAAAAGCGAATTTGCATTACAGTTTAGCATCACAATCGTAAATACATTTACTAATTAGTTTCCCTGACAAGGCTCTGAAAACATATCAGTTTCTTGTAACATTCAATTAGTTTTCTTAAGAAACTTAAGCTCAACTTCTGCAATTATACTTGTACTGATATTCTTAATTATCTTACCAAAGCAAAAAAAAAAAAAAAGAGTAATAATACTAATAATAATAAATAATTGTGATTTTTCCATTTAAATGGAAATAACTAAACTAACACATCAAATTCACACCAAGTTCTTTCACCATACAAACTATATAAAGAGCATTCAGTTTTTTTTCCTTAACATTATTGAGTAAAAAATACTAATTTGAAAGCGCAGTCAGCGAGTTAATATGGGGCGTTTAATTCAAGCTTTAAATTCCACTAATCGAAGCTTCCGAGCTGGGCAAGAAATTTAAGCTTCGAAATTGAAAACTTGCTTTCGCAAACAATGCAGAAGATACGGACATAAGGAAGTGATTCAGCCAACCTCAATATTCTGTCCACGCCTCAAATTGTCTTTTAGAGCATCATTTTTCTCTGCCCAATTGCCGCAATCCAGTTTATTAGAAGTCTTCCGCTGTCCCTTGAAGCTTGTGAAGTTAGAAAAGGAGCCCCAAGCCCTCAGTCATTAAGATCGTAGAATGAAACCGCTTCCGGATTCTCAAAGAAAACTTAACGTTTCTAATGTTCAAAGTTGCAGACCATATTCTGATAGGTGTACCTTGAACTTGAAGAATGCGCAAGAATTTATGCAAATAAGTCCAAATATCATTCTGAAGACATTTCAAGCATAAATGTACTGTATAATATTTATTATTCTGATGGGTGTACCTTGAACTTGAAGAAAGCGTATGCAAATAAGTTCAAATACCATTCTGAAGACATTTCAAACATAAATGCATAAATCTTTATTGTTACGATCATAGCAGAAAAATGTTTGCATTGAAGATTCTTTACAGCGGAAACACTTGAATGCACAGATTGAAGGGTCTTTGAATGACAGCAACAGAAAGTGAGATGTTTCCTCGATATACTTGTTATTCATCAAATAATACAGATAACTATTTGGACAGAAGCACTGCAGGAAAGTGGTCCTTTTTGGACATTGCATAGCATGCGAGAAGTGCCTGCATTTACATAGCAAATCGGTTTTAAGTAAAACCCTGGATCATAACTTAAAAGTAGCGAGGGTCTTTGAATGACAGCAACAGAAAGTTGGATGTCCTCGCGATATGCTTGTAATTCATTAAAGAATACAGATAATTATTTGGATAGAAGCACTGCGGGCAAGAGGTCCTACTTGGACATTGCATGGCATTCCAGAAGTTCCCACATTTACGTAGCAAATCGGTTTTAAGTAAAGCCATGGATGTAGCTTAAAAGCAGCGACACGTCCTCCATCCATCTTGGGGTTAAACGCCACTTTTTTTCTTAGGTCGGTTATGGTAAAGTATCGCGTTTTGCTTTTTGATTGTGATTTCCAATTGACACCATGTTAAACTGCACTCAAGAAGCACCACAATCAAGAAGTAAAGCAAGTTACTTCATCATAGCAGACATAGGAAGAAAGCGGCATTAAGCCCCAAGATGGCGGACGTGTCGCTACTCGCTACTTAAGCTACGATCTAGGGCTTTAGTTTCAAGTACCGAGGGTCAAGCCTGGGTAAGTGGGTTTCTGAGAACATGGTCCTACATATACAGAAAGACTACAGACATGAAGTCCTACTTGGGCTGAAGAACTATAGACATAAGGTCTTACTTGGACAGAAAAAATACTCGAGGTATGAGGTCCTACTTGGACGGAAGGATTACGGATATAAGGTTTAGGAAAGTGATTCAGCGTAATCTTTTTAACAATTACCTACAATTGATCTTGCAAGGAATAATTTATTTTAAACGTGCAAAAAACGAAATCCACATGAAATTTGAAATGAAAAAAGATTTTACACCACATTTGTGTACTGAGTTTCTATTGCTCTCATTTTAAATGGTAGAGTTTCAAACAGAAGAACACATACAAATATCAACAAAGAGAAACATTGAAAAATTGAATATCACTACGACTAGCAATTTTAATTTTGGGAGAAATATTCTGAAATCATTCAAATAAAAGATTACAATCATATAAATCAAAACAGAATTGATGTACATAATTTCTTTGAAGATTCATATAAATGAATGGGCTTCTTGAATGATATTTGTGTAACAAGTCAGTCAGATCAAGAATCACAAATTATATTTATGAATGGAAATTACTTATGAAAAATTATAATCTAAAGCAGTTTTTATGCATTTTTCTTTATATTGACAAATTCATAGGAGAAATAGTCTAAAACCATGCAAATAAATGATTGCAATCGTAGGAATCAAAAACAGAATAGATGTACATAAGTTTTTTGACGATTCATATTAATGAACGGGTTCCTCGCAAAATAAAATTAGCGTAACAAGTCAGTTAAATAAAGAATCAAATTATATCGATTAATAAACTAGTGCCGTTAAGCAAGTTCTGAAAATTTACGGACACATTGAATAACTAGTATGTTGTGGCCCATCACGAAACTTTCTTCTATACCTTTATTTTAATTCTGATCTCTTCTCATACTTGACGAAGAATCAATATTCCCAACCAAGACGAAATTACACACGACAAAACTTGACGGCAATCCCAATTTCCGGTTTATTCGCAACTCCAGAGTTCGAATACGCTACCTTGCGGTGATTAACAATACTAAAGAAAAAGGTAAAACATTCCGTTGCACGTGTTTTCTTTGGAGAAAATTACAGACTTTAGAGAGTTTATGGTGTAATGTAATTTTAGAGGAATAGAAAAGAAAATTTCCCACAAACACGATAAAATATTACTGTCATTCATTGTGTACATGTACAAAAAACTGGTCGCACACACGGACACCCACACACACACAGACAGACATTTCCGAAAATGGTCGAAATGGACTTAGCACACCTCAAAACGTTCGAATCCGTCAAAATTCGAAACTCGAAAACTTGCACAATTCAATACTTTCTTCTATATATTAGATATAGAAGAAAGTAAAATCACTTTTTAAAACTTATAATCGCAGGTAGTTTTTAATTTTGACATTCATTGATAGCGAAACTAATAATTCTTTCTGATATCTGGATGCAGCTTAAAAAGTTTTGAATCTGCTGAGTAAGACGTGTCTGCGTCTACACTGTAAAAAATCTCGGAAAACTCTCTGAATATACAAAAGAGTTTTCCGTAATACACAGATTCCTACTCCCTCCGCAGTTTTCTGCTACTATAATCAAAAACGTTTCCCGTTTAGCAAGAAAGTAAGAGTCGACGCATGCGCAGCTCACACGGCAATTTTATAGTCCAGCAGCAAATCTAAACTGAAACTTTCGAAAGCACGCAATGAAAACAAGTGCTGACTCATGTATGCGAAGTACCACTCATCAAGGGGATTAGTAGAAGTTTTGTTCCTCGCATGAATTCACTGAAGATAATTTTAAAGTCTTATATTTTCTTGCATATGTATCGTCATGAGATTGAATTTGAAGCTATGTCACTTATTTTTAAGTACGAAGTGCAAATTCTCGGCGCATGCTCGCGGAAGGAATACAAACTGAAATTAAAAACCAAATAACTGCCGAGAGGACGCCATCTAAATTCATTGCGTCGCATAACTTGTGTAGGTAATTTACTTTTTTCTTGGATACTTTTCTTCTTTCTATACCAAATGGGTAATTTTTGTTGGCAGAATTTTATTCTGTCATAAAAATCACCTTTTTGGTGACCAAAGCCTGCAAAAGACCACCACCGACGAATAGGTAAGTCGCTTTGCAACTCTATTACTTTAAAGAGATTTAGTTCATATAAATCTCGTTAAAAAAAAAAAAAAACTATTTTCTTCAGTATCATTTTTTCGTTGTGAACTATTGCAATTTGAAAATATTTTACATTACATAGAACACATATTTAAAGTGCAAGTGTGTCTAGTTTTATTCTGTAAAATTTATGAATTGAAGATTATAAAAAAATTTAAATAAGTGTTATTGTGTACTTTGTTTTTATGTGTCAATCTCAGTTAATATTTGGCTGAACATTTATGTATCAAGCATTATGAATTAAATGTTATAATATGCAAATTGTCAGGTTTGATAGTTCGTCTTTAAGGTTGCATGTTTTCATTCTCTTGTAAACAGTGTAGCTAGATTGTATGAAGTAAAAAAAAAACTATCTCTTGTAATTAGGAACATAGTGCTTCAGTATTATCTAAATGACGATATCTCTTTAAATATTTGCATTAGCGAAACGCTTTAAATTAGTTAAATGTGTATTAATTTATTTAACAAATAGATACATATATGTATTTAAAAGTGTCTTCATTTTTTTCGTTCGAGCCTCAATTTTACCAAAAGCAAAAAAAAAAAGACTTAATAAAATAATTTTGTATTTTTACACCATATTAAAGTATTTGACTTATAATTTATATGATACTTTGATTTATAATGTATATGATACTTTGATTTATAATGTATATGATGTTGCTTTTTCAAGGGGGGGTGGGCGCTTCATAGCATTTTATGGGTGCACCATCACTCTTATGGTGGGGGGGGGGGTATTCTCGTATATATGAAATGGAATAATCATGTAATAGAGTTCAATGTTTTAATAAATAAAATATATAATGCATTTTGCGCACACTGTAAAAATAAAATCAGTAACCTATTTTGAATAAGTATTTATATTTGTGATGAGCTGGAAAGGGCAAGAACAGAAGAATCAACCCGAATGGTTCCAGCAGGGGGACTTGGTGTCATATTTAAATTCATCAATTTCTCTGTTGGTACTTTTCGGTACACTTTGTTCGTCAGAGAAATTGACTTGAGGTGAACAAATTTAGGAACGCGAAGGGTAGGTAAGTCCTGTCAAATTTTATCCGAAGATAAAAGCTATCAAGTTTGATAGAAGATATGTTTTTAAGTTCTGCATTAAAAATACAATATGTTGATAGTTTTGTCTTGAAAATATTGAGAGAAAAACTGAAGTTTAAGATTGTTTAACAAACAATCCCCACTTTTCAGAAGGTACCCCCACTCCAATTCCCCGACGATTTTGTGATTAGGAATGAAACTACTAGATTATTTCACAATTTTTCAAAAATTTATAACTGTGCATATGTTATGCTGTTAACCATGCTATTTGTCATCAAACTTTCATGAACCACAGCTGCACAGAATACTCAGAAACATTTCTGGAAATTACGGAAAGAGGATTCCGAAATACTCAGAAACGTTTCTGAAAATTATAGAAAGAGGATTCCGAAATACTCAGACACGTTTCTGGACATTACAGAAAGAGGATTCCGAAATACTCAGACACGTTTCTGGACATTACAGAAAGAGGATTCCGAAATATTCAGAAACGTTTTTGAAACTTTCATGAACCACAGCTGCACGATATACTCAGAAACGTTTCCGGATTTTTTTTACAGTGTAGGACGAACCCACAAAATTAAAATAATGTGCCAATCAAACAGTAAATCAAATAGTTATAGAAAAAAGTCATTTTACGGACTCTATATTTGTCTAAAATACCATGAAATGACCCATTAATAAAACTAAACAGAAGTAACTGACACTTTGTAAGACTTTTTGTTATAAATAAGTTTAAGTAAAATTTTAAATGCTAATTTTTCCAACTTTCTTTCTTTTCTTTCTTTTTTTTTTTTTTTGTAAAACAAAGAAATCTCAAGATGCTTCTTAAAACCAGAGGATGATCCTCTATAAAACAATCCGGGTTATTTACCTTTAAACTAGACGTAACATTAGACCTTTGTTCTAAAACAGGTAAAGTTACAGAGAAGTTAGAGAAAGAAAGAACAAAGAAAGAAAAAATAAAAGAGGAAACGTGAACACGTGAGGTGCAAGTTATCACTTTCCTCTTCGCCGATCACGTGACGATGCGACCGGTCATCGGCTCACGTGACCTCGACTTCAAAATAAAATTAAGAATTTCAGTCACGTCTTAAGGAAGAGCTCTTATTCTATGAAAAAAAAGTCGATCCCATCAGTTTTCGAATACACACTGACGAAACATAAAATGCCAGGGCCAAAAACTTAAAGGAATGAAAATTAAACAAAGCATTTGTTTTGGTAACAACACATTGATTTGATTGTAGTTTCAAGGTCACCAGATAAAAAATTTACAAGAGCCATCTCAAATTAAAACTAGTAGCACATTAATATCTGTTTTAGTTGTCGTGATTTTAAATGCTTAAAATGTCATGGACCGTGACTGAATTTATTTACATGCTCCATACACCATTTTTTGGAATAAAATACTATGTTTTACTTAGTAAATTAACTCAAGAACGAACAGTGCTGGGTGCTGAAGCTGGATTGGTCGTCCATTAACGTCTTAAACTTCTGATGGGAGATAGATCTGGTGATGTAACAGGGAAATTTCAATTTGTCGACAATCTCTAAAGCATGTTGATTTTAAGTAATAGGATGGGTGGAATAAGTATCATCCTGTGGGAAAATTTCTCCTAAAACAGTGGATAAAGAATGACAGCTCAATCACACCGGTCTGGCGTGAAATTTTCTGTTTTAGATGATCACCAGATTATTCCTGCTGTCATGAGCAATTGCATTCAATATTATACATCCTGGTGACTATATGACATTCTCACTAATGATACTCCATTGTGTCTTGTAGTCAGCTGCCAAGCTTTCATGTGTTCTTATTTCTAGTCCTCTTTTGACTGATGTGCAGTTGCAGTGGCGCAGACAAGGGGATCTGAACCACTCCCATAGGTCTTGCATTTATTTTCTCCCAATTGATTACGATTCAATATTTTTTACGTCAAATAATTTGAAACAAAGGTAACCTCAATTTCAGTTCTAACAAGAGAAAAAATAAAACTCATGTTAAAAGATTTTCAAAAATATTATGCATTTTCTCATTCCTAATTGCCTATAAGAAGCAGGATTGTTAATGAGTACACTGTAATAACCATGTTTTTAGTTTTGTACAAGTATAGATTAAAATGAGATTCTATGAACTTCTATTACCATATGGTACTTCTACAGCCAGTGGCGTAGCTACAGTGTTTGCCGCTCGGGGCGGTTCCTCAATTTGCCGCCCTTTGATTGTGAAATAGCTAATACATAAAACTGTCAAAGGCATTTAAATTAAAACTAGAAATTTAATTAAAGAAAAAATAAGACTTAATTATTTTCAATATTTTTCAAAAGAAAAAAAAAGTTAAGGGGCATAAGGGCCCACACCTGGAGAAAATTGTTAAATTTAAGTCAAAAACTGCAATTTTAGTAAAGTTATTAGAAGGAGCGCTTTGGTTTTACTGCCGATTTTTTTCAGAATTAGTCTCTTTTAGTGTTTTTTTTTTTTTTTTTTTTTTTGACGTTAGGGGATCAGTGAGCAATGAAAGGAAATTTTACGAAATTTTAAAATGCAGCTTAGGCTACTTAGGAGAAGTCAAGGAAATCGAGAATGGTCGCTACAACTAAACACAACTAATTCTAACGCAGTTGCAGGCATTAGGGGAGAGAGGGGTGCTGAGGTTTCTTACTGAAATGTTTTTAAAATTGAAATCAATTTTTGGGTATCTTTGGTGGTTTGGTTGAAAAGGAAGGTTTGGGTTCTTTCTTTGGAAATTTTTCGACACCGAAGTCTCGAAAACGCAATTCTAGACTGTCTTTGGTGACGTCGTTGAGGGGTTCCCTAATGGCATAAAAAATGTTGTGAAGCCAGGCGGTTCTCTCCTGAAAAACTTCCGTAATTGACGCCCGACATTGGGCTTTGTTTCATAATGTTAGGAGGAAGAGATGACAGAGGGAGGTTTCCCTCTCAAAATCATTTTTAAAGCTGAAGTTCATTTTAGACATTCTGTCAGAAGGAAGGGTTAGCGAGCTCTCCAACTCACGCAAATTTCTAAAAAAGAAAATTTTGGGCTACATTTGGGGAAGTTAGGAAAAGGTGTGAAGAGTTCTTCCCTAGGAAATTTTTCAAAATTGAAGTTTTCAAAACGCAGCTTTAATTTTTGGAGGTGTTAGGTGAGAGGGGAAAGGAGATTAAGATATGTCGTTCACAAAATTTCCAAAATTAAAGTCCTAAAAACGTATTTTAGGCTATATTTGATCACGTTAGGGGATCAAAGACACTCAGGGTTCAAATGCTGTTTTCACAAATTGATATTGAAGTACCGAAGCTTTAAAAACGTAATTTTAGGCTAGATGTTGAGACTTTAGAAATGAGAGTGGGAGTTTTCTCCAGGAAAGTTTTCAGAATTAAAGGCCTAAATATATACTTTTTGGCTGTGTTTGCTAAGTTAGAGGAAACGGCAAAGAAATGGACTCTGTCCAGAAATTTTTCAACATTGAGGTCTAAAAACTTATTTCTAAACTGTCTTTAGAGATATAAAGAAAAGGGATGAGATATTAAAACGCTCTACCGCCTAAAAACATTTTTGTACTAATAGACTACAGAGTGAGGGGTGGGAGAGGTTTCCAACCGGAATTATTTGAAACTGAATTCTTTAAAACGCATTTTGGACTATGTTTGTATAAGTAGAGGGTCCAAACCAAACGTTAAAAAATGAAACTCGCTTACCTTCCATATCCAAAATTGTCGGATAGATTATCTACTCTCAAAAGCGAGAAAACGGAAATCCCTTATAACTTCGTTTGAAGAAGAGATTTCTTGTAAAGAGTATGAAATTAAAGCAAACTCTAAAACATATAAAGTGTGATGAGCGATAAATTGTTTAGTATAACATTTTACACCTCCCCCTCTTTTTTTTACTCTTGTCACCATTTTTCTGTAGTTAAAAAAAAAGTTTTTGTTTTACGAGTGGACTTTCAAGAAACTCTCTTAAAATCCTGTTTTAGCTTCTTCTTATAACAAAAATTGGAAAAGTTCATTGTTTTCGTCCTCTTCAAGTTAACTTCTACAACAGTCTAAGTAACATATTTTTTAAAAAATACTATGCACTTTTCATAATGCACACAAAGAGACAAAATAACTTTTCTGGGTTAGAATGGAATATTTAAGTATTCCTTTAGTTTTCAATTCTTTCAATAAAATGACACCACAAACGAAGAAAGTGTGGCTCAAGTCAGGTAGAGAATTTCTTATTATTGCTTTCATTCATAAATTTGAGTGTTTAAACATGCATATTTTTCTGGGAAAGTTTGGTTTAAAATGACTTGAGCCGCACTTTTCTTCGTTTGTGGTGTCACTTTCTTGGAATTATTGAAAACTACAGGAATACTTATGCCCCAGAAAAGTTATTTTGTCCTTTTGAGTGCTTTAAGATTCTTTTTGCCTGCAGTAACAGATAAAAACCATAATTCCCTTATCTGGAAAATACATTTATTTTTTTCATATCAAAAAGGTAAATTTGCCGCCCCTAGAAAAGTGCCGCCCGGAGCGGACCGCCCCCTCCGTCCCCCCCCCCCTAGCTACGCCACTGTCTACAGCGATGAATTTGCTTTGATGTTTTCTTTTTTGAATTATGAGAAAAGTAAATGCGTTAATTTTTTGCTTTTTAGTAATTTAAGTACTTGTTAGTAATCTTTTTCATTAAATAATACTAATTATTTATTTAACAGTTTATTTTTTACTATTCTTCGTTCTCGAGAATCGATAAAATCAATATGTTCGACGGCGCATTGGGGTATGATGTGAGAGTGGGACTTTCGAACTTGGACCCTCCCCTTGCAAAATTCCTGTGTGTGCCACTGCGTGATGTGTTGTATTTAAAGCAAACTAACCAAGTTAAAAAAAGGAGAGGAAAAGAAAAAAGGAGACGCATATATATATATATATATATATATATATATATATATATATATATATATATATATATATATATATATATATATATATATATATATATATATATATATATATATATATATATATAAAGAAGAAAAAAGGACGAGAGGCTCTCACTTTTGAGGATTCTTCAATTGTAATTCGTAAGACGAATTTTGTCCTTAATTGGCGATTCTTTTCTTGCTAGTTCAGTAACTCTTGCTTGAATCTCAAGAAATTTCCGTCAGTTGTACTCCAAGAATTTTTCACGAAACCATTTCACATAATACGAAGAAAATTTTGTGAGGTTTGATTATGCGTTTATGAGAGTATATGAGCGTTTATCTGAAAAATTTGTATCGCGCTCCTTTTAGTTACTTTTTTTTTTTTTTTGGTAGGTCTTGAAGCATTGCACGAGCACGGTGACACCTCAACTCTTTGCTCAATTCATGGAAAAAGTAGCCGCGTTGTTTCTTACTAACTGAGCTAATGTAATACATTTTCTACAATGTGGGAGAAGTATGTATCATTTTCCCGGCTAGTTTTCTAATTTGCTGATTTTCTCCACACTAAAAAATGGGAAAGAAAAGAAAATGAACGTTCCCTCAATTAATTCATGAACGGAGTTCTCTTTTTTTTATCTCTCTCTTTTGCTTTGTTGTCAGAAATGCTTTGGGAACATTCCTATTACAAGTCATGCTACTCTTTTTTGTATAAATAGCAAAATTATCAATAATTTATTAGTTCAATATCTAAGCTTTCTTTCGTTTATCATCTGTATTTCCAGTTCACGTAATAATAAAGCATATGCATAGATGAAACGTTTGCTAGTAAAAAGTAAAATTTAAATTGTACTTGCATCCACTGTCGAATGA
The DNA here is from genome assembly GCF_026930045.1 of Uloborus diversus. NCBI lineage: Eukaryota > Metazoa > Arthropoda > Arachnida > Araneae > Uloboridae > Uloborus > Uloborus diversus. The sequence continues at coordinate 79,614,887 of NC_072737.1, read as the reverse complement.
TCCTGGGGCGTTATATTTTTCGTCTAATATTAAGAAACCAAACTTATTAAAAAATATAATAATAACTTTTATTTTTGAAGAAATTCTGAATTTGACGAATACGATTAGTCGTGCTTTTCCTATGTTTTGCTCGCATTGTAAGATTGAAAGTCTTTTGATGCATGCCAAAAGTTTTGCAAAAATATTCGGAATTTTTATAAGCATTAGTTGAATTTCATTAAGCATGCAAAGCTGATTGTAAATCATCTGGCACCAATTGTCTATCAATGGCAAAAAAAAGCCCTTAATTTCGCTTTAAGGCTAACCATAACATAATGAAAATATTTCAATCCAAAAGACAAGAAGAAAATTCAATGAGCAACTACTAAGAATAATTTTAATTAGTAATGAAACTGATGATGTAACTGTTGTAAGTGAAGTTTCCAACTCTTGAAGGATGACCTCCCCCCCCCCCCCCCAAAAAAAGGAAGAGCAATTCATGATTCATGGGGTGGGTTTCATAACTTCTGGGTGCTGTTCACAATGCAAGACACAGTTGTTCTTCAGAGCATTTTACTTCTTTACTACAGATTTTTTCAGTATTAATTTCTGTCATCATGTGCATGATGACACTCAAATATAATTGTGTATTAGTATGCTCTTTCCTTTGTTATCTACGAATTTCGCTGTTCCAAGTTCAATGTCGAAACTGCCCGACGAAAAATGAACTCGTCCATTCACCTATGGAGGGATTATAATTCATCTCTCCTCTAATCTTCCCTGCCCTCGTCGCGACCTCACAAGAGAAAGGAATTGCCGATAACCACAGAATTCTCGAACCTGCTTTCTCTTAGGAGGGGCATGGAATTTATTCAAATGAGGTCAATGGTAGTGGGTCTTCCACCTCAGTGTCAGAGATGGGGCACTTCAAAACACGGAAGAGGAGAATGGAAGGCAAAGATCATGTTTTGACCTTCACCATCCGCCAATTCCATTTTTCCTTTTTCACTCGATGTATTTTCAGAATGTGGGGCCCATTATTACGTTCTTTATATTTCTTGAGCTTGTTCAAACCGCAGGGTCTGATTACCGCTCAGGCCAACTAAGCCTGGATCTGTGGCCCCATCTACGTAAGGGCCCCCACTTTTTTTGAAGACATGCATAGTATTGAAACTGAAATGAACAAGGAACATAACATTTTTTTTTTTTGAAAAATAATGGGTTATTAATTGGAAAAAAAAAAACTTCCTTAAAGGGGAATTTTCATAAATTCTTGCCATTAGCAAAATTAATGGCAGAATTTATGAATCTCATTATGAATTGAGTTACGAAATTATGAATATCTTTCGATCGAAATTTCTAGGGGCCCCCAAGAGGGGCTCTAAAGCAGATTTATAAATGCGCATGATACATGATAAATAATTAACATAGTTATGTGATTGACAAAAGAGCTGCCAGTCTTCCGTGACTTCCAAATTACTGTGGGCCTTAGGTCTCACTTTTAGTTAGTCGGGCCCTGTCAAACCCTATTATTTTACTAAAAAGTATGTATTGGACACATATATAACCATTGCTTTCATATTTATCCTTACAGCATAAGGGGACCGACCATATGCAGGGCTTCATTTGCATGGAATCTCACTGGAGTTTAATTACTGTATTGTTCTTTTTTTCTACCATGTTCTACGGATTAGGCGGAATTTTGGTGTTTTTGTGCATGAACCCAAGTTCTAAAGACTATAGGACCCCTGCGCATTTTTACATTTAGAAATAAAGCTTAGACCATGTTATAGTTGTGGCATTTAAGAATTGATGCTTCTATGTGACTTAATAAATTTCCTACTGTAAAAGCACAATTTGTAACTTTATTTACATGATTTTAAAACATAATATCTTACCTTATGAATCAGCAAAGTGCGTACTTTTATACACACTAATAGAATTCCAAAATATTATTTTGGAGAGATTTTTGTTGAACCAGGTATTATTTCACATTCATCATCATCACCATTATTATTCATTATTACTATTTCGATTGTTTTGCTTTATCTACTTAAAAAACTTTAATAATTATCAAGTTTCACAAGAGTCGTAATTTTCTTTCATAAGAAACCACCACCACCACCTACAATACATCTATTTTTAGCAGCTTCCGTATAAAGTGTGAGCATCAGTATCAAGACATCCAATGTAGTATTTCGGAAAAGAAAAAGTCTTGCAGTACTCATTTCGAAAATGTATTGAAGTATTAAAAGAAAAAATGATGATTCTTTACTAGTAAACTACTTTAAGAATGTAGTATTTTTGTATTATTCTGACGACGTTCGTTGCATTCTTTAAAACAATCGATTACTTTTTAACAACGGAAACGCGGGGGAGCCTACTTAGGGGGGAGGGGTTATGGCGCAGACTGCGCCATGGAAATTTTTAGGGGGGTGGTGTTTTGACGGGTATTTTTCTAATTTTTGAGGGGGCTTTGCGATAGTTAGGGAGATGGGCACCCCTGGAAAACGGTATCGTATTTCTGAAGGGGCTATTTTATGTAGCGTATATCCTTCAACGCATGCAGTTTCTTTATTAGATTTTATGATTTTACAATATTCGAAGAAAAATAAAACTCAGGCTATCCTTTGATTTTTTAAACTGCGTCGCTGTGATCTTAGATAAATGTTATGTTCCAGTGATATGAAGAAATCAATCAATTTAAGGTATAAATTGAAGTATGATGATGGGATACTGACAACAGAATCAAAACATAACAGAACCCTGCGTAAATGACACTTTCTGAAGGTCTTTTTGTCGACAGTGATTCTTATTTTTAAGACATGATTAATGGCGTTCACAGGAGTAACAGAAGAAGCAAAACGCAAGTACTTCTTTTTTGAAGAAATAGTGTGTCTTTTTTATCATAAAGTAATGCATTAGGTTTTCTCCCAAGTGCGCCATGCATCGAAAAACATGGGAATTGATAGTTTTGACCTTAAAATAACGTAATCGGAATAACATCATAAAGTAATTTTTTTAAAGAAATTCCTTGTCAATTGTAATTGAGGAAAGATAAAAAAATTTTGAAAAAAAAATCGAACCGACTTCAAAATTGCTCTAAAAAGTGAAAAATAATTTTATTCTTTAAACACCATCGATAATGCTTTTAAACATAATTTTTGAAGTTGGCGCAAAAACAAAACGTAAAATCCAGTGTAACCATGCTTCGTTCATATTTTTTTCAGAAAAGCATCCAAAGTTACGACATTTATATCGTTATTCAAATATGTTGTCATCAATGCATAATTTATGTGACAGTGAAGAAACTTGGCCTGGTTAAATTTATAGTTGTAGTTGAGTTATGACTGTGAATGATTTTATCTATCGTTTTTGCGCCAACTTCAAAAATTATGTTTAAAAGCATTATCGATGGTGTTTGAAGAATAAAATTATTTTTCACTTTTTAGAGCAATTTTGAAGTCGGTTCTATTTTTTTTTTTTTTTTTTCAAAATTTTTTTATTTTATTCTTTTTAGTGTAAATGTAGCTATTTCAGTAAAAGTAAAAAGCTACCTAGTAAGAAGTTCGGCTCTATATCACTGTATTGCTTTAGAAAAGCCTTTATTCAAAATTATCATTACAATTACTATTAATGTTATATGGCACCAAACTTTTATAACAATGAGTTTCATATTGTCGCGTAGATGAAGATAGCGAAGACAATGTGAAAGCCAAATGAAGCGAATACTCGTTAGTCTCAACTCGAGATCTTTATTCAGAACCACGAATGAACGTTACATCTCCTTATATACAACTTGAGAAAGTGCTGGAACTTCCAGAACTTGGAAAGATACAGAAATTAATAGAACAATTCGAGAAACAGTAGAAACTGAAATTTTAGTAAAATTCACTTTGTCCTAGTCGGGATTTGAACCCGGGTCGCTCGTGTGGGAGGCGAGACTTCTACCACTGAGCCACCGTTATCCACGGATGAAAAGTGCGAACTTCGCTACAATATCATTTTAATCATTTAATAGGGAAATTGCATAAAATGTACTGTTTTTTGCCCATAACTTTTTTTCTAAAGAACAAATATGGTCGAACAAAGTAATGGGACCTAAGTTGAGCCATCCCCTATCCATTAAAAAAAGAATCATGAAAATCGGTTCACTAGGTGAGACGCTATGAGTGGACAAAGAAAAAAAAAAACATACATATGGTATGAACTGATAACCGCCTCCTTTTTGAAGTCGGTTAACAATAAAGAATTTCACTATGGTGATTAAGCTATTTTCCTTTGAAGTTTACAAATGATTTAACAATCAATTTTTATGAAAAAGAAAAAAAAAATCATGAAATGGAATTCCTAAGACTTAAAAAAAAAGAGTAAATAGAATTCCTCCTACTACTAAACAACTGTCAGAAATCGGTGGAAAAGTGCACCTACTAAAAATAATTTTTTCTTCTTTTTCACTGTCAAACAAAAAAGCAAAATTTGCTCAATTGTATATCAGTAAACTTTTTAGCATACTTAAACAATATGGATGGCATTGTATTTTTTTATTACAGCAAATGTTTTAAGAAATAACATTTGATTTTTAAAATAAATTTCATAAGTTACGCAACAAAAGACAAAGTGACAGGTGTACTTAAAATATAAAGTAATCATAAGTATTTTTTGCTGTACAATATAAAAATAGCAGCAGTGGAAACTATTAGTAATTACAAATGAAAAAAAAAAATAGAAAAGAATGAAGTACATTTTTGCATGTGCTTGTTATACTTGCGTTTGGAAATTATATTCCAACTGCTTCAAAGCTTTTAAACGCTTAAACACTTTTTTCAAGTTTTTTTATATTTCAACAAAAAAACAATTCCCCGAAGTTGTAAATAGTTTTCGAAAACAGTAATTTTGAATTTTCAACAGTTTCATTCTAGAAGTAAAAGACGACAAAATTTTATTAAAAAAAATGATTTTTATTCCATTTGATCTATCATTATGTTTATTGTTGCGTTGCTTTTTATTATTTTTATTGTTGTAATAATAACAATTATTATTATTAATATTGGCGTAGTATAATCTATTAAGGCTGTTGCGACATTAAAACCAAGACCAGACCCAACCAACTAGTAATAATAATTATTGTTTTGTCATTATTACGCATTTTTCAAAATTTTTCTCCAATAAATATACGTATTATACTGGATTTAAAATTTTTATTTTAAGTTAAAAGTCTTCATTTTTAGTTTTAGTTATCTCTTTAGTAAGGGCGAAATATTTCTACACAGAGAAACCATATTACTTTTAGGAAATGAAATATTTTCTACGCCTTGAGGCGCCGAGCTATTCTAACCAAAATTCTGTTTATTCTGGAGTAAATGCCGATATACTGGTTATAATGGGGTGGTTTCCTTCAGTCAAAAGTACTACTTTCAATCATTGAAATGGATAGAATCAGCAAAAAAAAAATAACATGGACCCAGAAAATACTTTCATTTTCCCAACAGTTTTTTTTTAAATTAATTTTTTAAAATGTCCGATTTTTTAAACAAGGCGTGATCTTGATGACGTCACAAATGATGCACTTTGCCGCATCTTTCTACTACCTTTCCACGTTATGATTATCAAGCAGCGAATTAAATATTGCGCTCTACGCTTGCTATCAACCATATCGTTGCCAATACACGTGAGTAAAGATGCGAATTAAATATTTTGCATTGTGAATGGCAAAAATGAATGGCATTTCATCACTTGTGATGTCATCGGCAGAAGCCGTAAATAATGAAAGCGCTCCGATTTAAGGAATTTTTTTAAACATTAAACGTAAACAAATTTATCAAAATATGGTCAGATCCTATGTTTTGAGGCATGCTCTTTTAGAAAAAAATACTTTTAAAATTTTGGAAACAACCCCATTCAAAGTTTTTCAGTAATGAACAACTTGCATCTAAAAACACGTTTCATCTCTTTTATTGCCTTCCAGTACCTGCATCTGTAAAAAGCCTTCAATTGTTTCCTATTAGAAGACTGCATGCAAAAATCACGAAATGAAAATTCAATCGAACTACTGCCTTGAGAAATTACATGTTTCCTGTTTTCGTACTTTTCGTTAAACTTACAACTTCTTCGCGCGGAGTAAGCGTCGAATCTGAAATTGCTTATGCTTGTTCCTTTTAATTATATTACTACTCCATTGCTATCAGCTGAAAGAGAGAGCAAAAATACTACTTTAAATAAATCCGCTCAGAAGACAATAATTAGAGTTTTTTTATTTAATGAGGAACACTTCCGTATTCTTATCAATTAAGTTTTTTCAGGACGATCCAAAAGATACATTTAGAGCGTTTTTTGCCGCAGCCTCCATAATCTAATTATGCGCCTTTCTTGTTAACAAGACGAAATTTGAAGAAATGGATGTGGAGGAAATAAGCTTCATTTGTTGAATTTGCTTTAATCGCGCAAAAATGCTCACAAAACATTTGTCAAAGGCATCCGAATTACACAACTAAATTGCAAAATTACTCATCTTGCATGGAGCTTTCACTAAATGAAGGAAATTCGATTCAAATGTAGACATGGAAGGCTGTTTCTTTTTTTTTTTTCTTCTTTTTTTTAGCTTTCCCTTTATGTCACATCTCAAGGATTCAATTGAAAAGATTCAGGCGGGAGCATAGGACAGTACTCCTTGTTTTTATCCAAATTAAATACCTCTTGGAGTTTTTACCAGTGTATGCTTGTTACACTGCTAAGCACTCTGGACTGTCCCTGCAGTGCTCTTGCACTTAATTTGCTCACACGTCCTTGTCTAGACTTAGAGCTGACTACAAAGAGTCTATAACCTTTAGTGGAAACCATAAAGGTATTATCAAGATACTAGCTCGATACTTGCTCCATGAGTGAAAACACGAAAAAATATGCATACGGGAACGGCACCAGTACAGACAAGGGTCCAATAACAGACAGTCAGTCAAGTTTGGATTTAAATAATAAGAATTTTAGGCTGGTCAAACTGGTGTTGGTGTGACCCATGAATACGGTGCAACCATCTAGTGTTATCAGAGTAAATTTTATGAGCCAGTTGGTTTTTACAAGGCAGTGGTGGGAAGGTTGTGAACAGCCACCACGAGGTCTGCCGGTGTTTCATGTTCATTTGAATTTAATAAGGTTTTAGATCTAAAAATAAAGAACTTTTACACATTTTGAAGATAAAAGGGGAATTCCGTCCATTACTCATTCCTTCCTCATTCTGTCTGTTGTTGGGTGTCATCAGAATTTTCGGTGTCTGTTACTGGGGGTTGGACTTTTTTTTCGAAATTGAGCAACTTAAAATAGAATCAACTGCTTCAGAGGATCCAGAAGCAGCCAAACGTTAGATGAGATGTAGTTGCATAAAAGAAAATAGTTTAAAAAGTCTAAATACATTAAAAGACTCAGAAAATTGAGTTAACCTGAGAGAGATGTCTTGAGCATGTCTGTTACTGGTGCCGTTACACTATTGTCTGACCACCGCCACCGATGAGATGGAAAAAGCAAACATCCGGTTTATAGGCAGAAATGGACAAATGCATTACTTAACAGGGGTGGTACTTTGTTCGTGCAAATGTACGCTTTTGCCTCTTAATTATCTGGACGCAGTTTTGTAAAAACAACAATTTGCTCATGGCAGTAAGATTTTGGATCTAAACTACATTCGATCTATGTTCCCTCAACAAAAATTAATTGGGTTTTTTTTTTACAACAAAATTTTGAGCTTACGATTTTGTTTTTACATTTCCGGACGAAATAAAAACATTGTATATTCTTTTTGCGGTTTCTATGGAAACTATCTTTATTTACCCTCAATTTCAACGAAAAGAAAGCAATAAATTAATAAGGGTCTAGTGACATTATAAAACGCGTGCATCAAAATCCAATTGCTTTTTTCCTTTCTCCTCTGATGCATTCATTCAGATGAAATTTTCCTAACTTGGCGTTTTGCCAGATTCTACTTCTTCTGTGGGCAGACTGTATTGTCATTGCTCAGTCATCGCGTCTTCCTTTTATATTATTCACTGTGTTAGTACCCTTATGTGGAACAACTGTTAAATTAAGGGGAGTCTGTGTTCGATCTGCTAATGTGGCATGATTTCTTTTGGAATTCATCTAGGTTCCTAGGCTGAAAGAATGTGAAACAACAACAACAGAAATACCAAGCGAATATGATTAACTTTGCGTAGTTCAACGACTTCCTAAATATCGGCCCTTGATTCAAGAACAAGGTTTGCAATATGAATAGCACAACATTCAATATTTTCTTGATTTCCTGTCTTTTCCCATAGCACAATATAAAACAGTTTCGTAAAAATAAGGCAACTAATCAAATTTAACTAAGCAGAAGAAATTGATAGAGCAACTAACAAAAGTTTCAAAGCCTAACAAAATAATTTGCAAATGCTTCTTATTTTCTGTCTTTTCTCCGTGACTCTTATGCTACCAGATTCTACTTAGGTATGTTTATAAGTTTCAAAATGTATTTCTAATTCAAGGAATAAAATTTCTGGTTTGAAAAACAACTAATCTTAGAGAATCACATTTCTTTGGCACTATCAGAGGAATGAAAAAAAAATTGTCCACCAGAGCATAACGAGAGAGGAATAATGTTTTTAAAAAGCTTTTAAATTGATGACTAAAATCGTGGAAAGTTTCGAAAACCTGTATCATTTGCAAAGTTTAAAAAGAATTAAAAATCCTAAATCTGCAAATTCCATGCTGGAAAATTAATTTGTTAACTTTATTGACAGTAGTGGTGTTCCCATAGGGTATAACTCCATATGCGCCGTATACTCTCAAACATTTTTTAGACATGTAGAGTATACCCTCAAGCTTCAAAAATTTTCATATTATGACATATTACGTATATGATCGCATACACATATTGTACGTAATAGATTTCTGGGAGTATACCCTCAGAAAAATTGTCCAACACCACAGAAAAAGTTCCTTCATTTGTTTTTTAAAAGAAAAGTTATTTTGAGGCAAAATAAAAATAAAATAAAAGAAAGGGGAAAAAAAAGAAGAAAAATTTCTTTCATTATTGTAAAAATTGTAGAAACACATTGTAGCACTCTGAGTATTGACGAGGCGCTACATCTACTGCAATATTGGCATTTCATTTTGTTCTGATCTTTATTCAGAACAAAACATTTTTTAACTGTCTCACATCACACAAAAAATACCTGGACTATATGTACTAACATTTTTTTTAATGGAAAATACATTTAGAAGCAAAAAAGAAAAAGTTTCTTCCTTATTATTGAAAACTTTTCTACTTAAGAAAGATTAAGTTAACCAATTAGAAAATCACTCTCTTCCGTGAGGCAATTGTGAACTTCGAGTATTGCTTTGAATTTTAATAGGATTCCCTACTAAAAACTCTGCTGGTATTTATTATTTAATTGATATTTCACGAAACCATGAACTATCAATAAGTACGACAGAAACAACATATTTTTGAAATTTTGAAGCTACAGAACTTGGAATATCACATGACTGCCGGCAGGAAAGTGAATAATTTTTATTTGAAAAAAAAAAAAAGTAATTTGAATTTTGACCTCTTGAATTCAAATTATGTTTTTCGCAATCACGAGTGTGTGTGTGTGTGTGTAGGCGTGTGTTTTATATGTGTGTGGGGGGAGGGGTAGTATGTGTGTTTGTGTGCAGATGGTATGTGTATGTGTGCAGGCATGCGTGTTTATGTCTGTGTGCAGGTATGAGTGTGTGGGTAGTTGTGTGTATGAGTGTTTGTGTGGGGAGGATGTGTATGTGTGTGTAGGCATATGTGTTTGTGTCTGTGTGCAGGCATGAATGTGTTGGTAATTGCGTGTAGGTGTCTGTATGTATGCGTGTATGTGTTTGTGTGTGTGTGTTTGTGTATGTGTGTAGGCGTATGTATGTGTGTGTACGTGTTTGCGTGTGTGTGTGTAGATGCGTGTATGTATGCGTGTAAGTGTAGGATATTGACGCAACCTGGAGACGGTTTTCGCTAGAGGAGCAGCATCGTCAAGCGGGCGGTCAACGGTGGTGTTGCAGAGGGTGCTGGAGGGAAAATAAAATGATAGGACCTCAAAACAGTCAAATGAAAGCAATAAGCAATCGTGATTGCTCAAAAAAAAAAAAAAAAAACAGCATAAATACTTATGCAAGCATCTTACTATGCGGTTTAGGATACGCATATATTCAATGCAGTCTCATCTTTTTCATTTACTTATATTTAACTGTGAGTGAGGAAACAGACATTATCTATCCTAACTTCCACTCTTAACGCAGTAAGACGCCTCACCAGCAGTGGTGTTCCCATAGGGCATACTCCATATACGCCGTATACTCTCAAACATTTTTTAGACATATAGCGTATACCCTCAAGCTTCAAAATTTTTCATATTATGACATACAATGTATATGATCGCATACACATATTGTACGTAATGGATTTCTGGGAGTATACTCTCAGAAAAATTGATGGGAACATCACTTATTGACAGTTGAGCTTTTCTTACTATTCTTTCTTTTAGCAATGATTAAAGAGCTTGTTTCACCCAACCCAACTGACACTAGGGTAAACAGCATACTAAAAACTTTTGCTGTCCAATGTTGTCCAAAGAGAATGTATATGCTGACGTGAAAGATCTAAATTGGAGAATGTCGGCTTTCACTGGTAATGTTTGGTCTTTCGCCTATAGCTTTGGTATGTTGAGATTCACAGGCTGATGTCGATATTTACAGGTTTTTAACTTTTACAGCAACATGTACATAAAATAAAGTTATCGCGGGAATGGTCTCGAAAAGTAGAATGATAGTTCGTATGTGTAAAACGAATTCAAAATGCAAATTTTGATCATAAGTACAACTGAAACTACCGGTATCGGTTATTGGTATAACACGTAACTTCTCAAGTGATTTGAGAATGGAAGGAAATTCATGAATACTTTCATGCAAATCTCTAGATTAAATGCATCAATATTGGATACATGAATATACCACAGAAGACATTAACATTAGGAAAAGAATTACATTAATCACTAAGCATTACTGTTGAAGAGGTTAGATTAGTCCACGGAAAAAGGAAAAAAGTTTTGAAATTTAAAGAGCATACTTTCGAACAGCGTTTCTTAAATTGTGTTCCATGGAACCCTCTGGTTTTATGGAGATCTTTTAAGGTTTCCATGAAACTCGCATTCTTTCTTTTCATATCGTTCAAATTAGTCACTGAAAAAAGCTGTAAATATAAGATATTTGCATTTTAATATTGAAAGTAACAAGAAAAATGAAAAGAAAAGCAATTCACTCAGATTAGCTTTCTCCTTTTTTCAAACGTCGTTTGAAATTGTGAAAGTTAACGGCACTCATTAGTCCTTTTTTCAGCGTCATTTAAAGTGAAAGTGCTAGTTACCTAACTGAAAAGAAAAAGCTAGTAATTGTACAAAATGTGAAATGGAAAGTGTAACAAATGGTCGACTTCCAGGTCCAAGGGCCTCACGTGGAACCGGTAAACGCGGCTGGCCTACTTAATGAGGCATGAAAAGGGAGAAGTTTGCGAAAGAACATTCCAAAATACGGACCGAATTTGGAGCAATTTCTTTCAGAGATGAGAAAGAAATGAAGCAAATGGAATGATTTCTATGTTTTAGGGTATGGGAATTGGTAGGCATTCATTTTTTTAACCAATAATAATTATGTAAATTATTATTGACTATTTATACATATTTTTTTAAATTTTTTAATAACAATCCCTTTTCGATGTTATCGAGTGAGTGGATTTCACAATCAACGTACATTTTTGTCTCAAATGGAACCAATTGGAAGCAACATTTCCCACGTAAGCGACTAAGTTAAAATTTTTTGAATTGCTCAAAAAATACCCTTAAAATAACCAAAGCAAAAAATATTTTCAAAAAACATTTTCTCCGTCAGCTCTTCACAAAAAAGTTTATTCGAAGAAAATTCACCTTTTATTTCTTGATTTACATATGTTACCGTGGAAGAGAGAATTCAATGAAAGTTGACTTTTTCAATGTCGATTGAATGTTCGTCGATCTTTTGCCGCTGTCTTTAGTAAGTGAATGTTGATAGTCACCAACTGATGTCGACGTTTACCAGATTTCGGACTTTCACAGCGACACATATATCATTTCCCCGTTGAAGCTAGTACTATGTTTTTATTTATTTAAAATGAAAGGGGAAATAGTTCAAATCAAAAAATGAGCTGTGGAAATGTCCTCCACGAGATCTTTTGAACAAAAAAAAAATTGTTCGAATAGGACTACTCCTTTAAAAATATTTGATAAGGATAGACAGACCGGCATATACACATTTTCTCCATCTCAAAACCTTAGTTTTACATTTTTTCTTTTTAAATTTCATTACTTAATTTATTTTTGACTTTTTTAGTGACAATTTTGTTTTGCGCGCATTTAACTTTCTTTGCCTTTTTTCATGCGTTCTTCTTGCTCTTTCTTTTTCTTTTTTTTTTCACTTTTAACGGAAAGTAAGTTAAAAAACTATCGAATCTATCTCTTTTCTTACGATTAAGTGTAACATGCAATACGTTTAGGAATATTGTATTTAAAAAAAAGAATAAAACTTTATGCTAAGATTAACCATTATATTAAATCTTGTATTAAAATTTACGTTGTATATGGTTTCTGAATTTTACAGTTTATTTCAAGTGTGAATGTAGCATTACATTATTTTCTGGAAACTCACATTTTGGATTAACTGTTTTGAAAAAAAAATCTTCTATTTCGAGATATTTTTTTCTATTAAACTGAGGAATGAGCTTTTTTTGTAACTTTTAGTAAGTGCATAAGTTTTAGTGTAAAACTTCAATGCTTTGCTATCTCTGGCACGTTAGTTACTTTTATAGAATTTCAAACATAAATTGATAAACAAAAAGCTCAACTTTTTTTCACTTTCAAAAAACTATAGTATTGAAAAATATATATAAATTGTTTCATTTAAATAAAAATATCAATATTTGTTTTTAAAAACCATGTGATGTTTGTAATGCAAATCTTGTTCTACGGTTCAAAAAAAGGCAATGCTCCTTTCCCCCCCCCCCCCCCTTTGTTCTTGAATTACTGTCAAGTGATTCTTAATAAATTTCGGTGCAATTTATTAAAATCTGAGGAGTTACATACTATAACGTGGCTTAGGTATTCATGTTGAAATGACTAAATTTTAAAAGTAATGTTTTAAAAAAATGTTATATAAGCAAGATTTTTGCCTAATAAATCACACATGTGTGATGAGAAAGTTGTTTTTATTTATTTCACATTTTAAAATGAAATATAGAGTTATCACGTACTGTGCAAAATGTTTGCTTTTCCGTGGAATGATCCTAAAAGGAGTTGTACTGATTTTGGGTTAAAGAGTCGGAGTGGAAGGCTCTAAAATTCTCTCCGCGGCCCTAGTTTTTGCAGCAAAAATAATTTATTTATAAAAAAAACTCGGTAATGCATTAAATGGAACATTTTACCAAAAATTTTTGTAAATTTTCACACCGCGAAAAATGTTCACACACAGACCACTCTGGAACTCAACGCTTCATTACATAATTGAAATTAGAGAAGTTGTTCCAACAAAGCAAATCTTTCACGGCAAAGATTTTGCAACAAATACCAAAAAGAATTTCCCAACTCTGATATTATTTTTAAATCAACTATCAAGCTGCACGTGGCACTTTTGAAAAGTTGCAATGCAATCCCGTATTTAAATTCAAAAGGTGTTTGGTAATCGGGAGGACAGTTTCAGAACAGAGAAGTATCGAAAAAACATCAAATTTCAATGCAAAATTGCTTGAACTAGTTTCTGTTGCAAAAAATGTGCGAGAGATTTTTTTTTTTTTTTTTTTTTTTTAAGGATACAATGGCTTGTATGGCCAAGCTCTTCCAAGTTCTTAATTTAACATTTTTTCCAGCAAAGAACCCACGACTAAGACTGCGGCTCTCACGAATTTTGCTTCTGGGTTTTACTGAATTGCAAAATTAAGAATTTTCCATTGTTATGAGGTTTTCGTCGACTTTTATTTTGTTTATAAACACCCCAGTTTCGCAATTGTTCTAAAAATGTTCTTTGTTCTAAAGAAAACTCTTGACAAATTGCTTCTACAATACCACAAGCACTAAAATCTAAAAGTTAACTGTAAAAGTGAGAATTCCAGCACTTTCATTTTTCCAAAAACGTAAACGCTGATAAAGTGATATGAATGTAAAATAACTTCTAAATATCTAGAAACTAAAAAAAAAAAAAAAGAAGCTCTCGTGGCGTAGAACGTGACAAAACAGTAAACGGAAGTCGTGAAAATTCAAGAATCTTCGAAATATGCACGAAGTTAGATTTTGAATTCGAGATAGCACGGCCTTTCGTCAGCTATTATTTTTCGGAAAAGGTTTTTAAAAATAATTATGGAATAGCCTTTTGTTGAGTTGCTTCTGTCATAGTCGTTGAAATTCAATAAAAATACAGAATAACCCTGGAAAGAAAAGCGTTTGCGAAAACAAGACTTGTGGACCGAAAATATTTTTGATTTGTAAAGGAATATTTCGATAATTTGGAATTTGGCACGCTCGTCAAAAGTTTAGGAAAAGTATATTTGTTTTGGTTATCCTTTGTTCTCTATTGCTGTATGGTGGCCTTTACGACTAGATTATTTATTAGCTTACTCCTTGTTTACGTATGTAAAGAAAAAAATATTTCTCGCACAAGGATTGGGGCCAAAAATTTAACGCCAATGGATAAAAATCACCAAACATCATGTTATCGAAATCTTCTCATGTATAAGTGTATTTATGAATTTGAATAACGATGTATTATTTAAGTTGGAGATTAGAGCCCTAAACCCCAGAACTGATAGTTTTAAAAATCCGGCTGCGCTAGTGATCACAGCTATTATAAATTTTCATATTCTCCTCTTGACTTTGAAAATATACACAGATAAAACTACAAATATTATTAACAGTTTTTCAGATGCATGAAAATCCCCTAAAACCAGATAAACCAGAGTGAAGTGGTAGGTTCAAATTTTCGATTTTGAACTTGAATTAATTAATCCCACTATGACGCTGAAAAAATTTCGAACTTTTCTAAATCATCAAAATATTGACGCTGAAACGTTTTTCTTTACTTTGAGTGATTCAATTAAAACTGGGAGTGATGTTGGAGACTTTTTTGTCGTGTTAGTGTTAGATAAAATAGAGACAAAGTTGAGTGTTTTAAGAATAAAACATTTGGTCACAGAATGGGCAAGAACATTCGAAGATCAAAGATCAAACAAAAAAGTTTTTAAGTTAAAAAAAAAACAAAATCAAAAACAAAGTCATTGAGAGACACTTGAAGTCGCAAAAAACTGGCTGAGACAAGTACGTTGGAGTGTGGAAGTAAACATGATCAAAAAGATAACGTGTAAATTGTTCAACAGCAGAGAGGAAGATCTATTGAAAAGATGGATGGTATTGTTGAAAAGGATTTGAAACAATTGAAGATCATTAATAGCAAAAGTGTGGCTTTGCAGTGGAAAAATGGAGCTGTGTTGTAGAGTAGACTGAAGCTAGTACAAGGCGGTAGTGCCAATTAACAAGACTAAAATTACATTATATATATCTCTTTCTCTTTTTAAATAAGACCATGCTTGCCACAAATTCTCATGAACGAAAGTAGTGTTTTGGTTTTTATATATATGTTAAGGGTAAAAAGTTAGCATATCCTCAGTGTCATACTGGGATTCATTAATTCAAGATCAAAATGAAAATAGTGAAGTTTCAAGTCCGCAATTAAGTCATTTTCAAATTACAACAAAAATCCGCGTTGGAAGAATCAACCATGAAAGTGCCAAGGACATATGTATCCCCCAAATTCAAAATTTATTTTACAGTGGCGTATCTAACATGGATGACACCCCCACCCCCGAGAAAATTTGTAAATTTGTAGTCTTAAAATGCATTTTAGCTTTATATTTTTCAAAAACTTGCAATTTCAAGTTGGGTGTCACCCCCCCCCCCCCCAATGGATGACAGATGGATTATATTTTTTCCATCTTATTGAGACGGCGTCTCCCACTTTTAGCCAGCACGAAATTTCCTTCCCCTGTTTTTCAGTTTCAATTTTACCTTTTGATAGATTTAACAGGGGAGAAAATTTTAAATGTCGAGCGAAAAGTAGGGTAAACCACTGAGACATCAATATTGTAATTTTAACATAAAAGAGAAAAAGTTACAGTTTAAAAAATATACTGTAATTAATTTTTTTATTTTATTTTTTAATATCTCAAATTTTCATAGTATACTTCAAAGCTTATGATCCTCAATGGGTTACAAGTTAATAGTAGGATATTTGAATTTTTCATGGAGAATATCCAGTCATAAGCAATACAATTTGAATATTGTTAAGTTTATGGCAATGCTCAAATAACTTTAAAAAATTAAATTTTTTCCTCAATTTCAACTTTGTTTTCAATAGCTATAAAATTATTCAGTTTAGTTCCTTTTTAAAAATTATGAGTTTTGCTAAATCTAATGCATTTTTACCTTTTGATGCTGAATCTAATGCTGCATATTTTTTACTGCAGTATATATACTTCTGATTATCCGTGCACGATTCCTTCGGCTTACGGTTTATCCGTGCGTTCTTTTGGTTTGTGTAGAAAAGTTTCACGTAAAAAACCCAACGCTTCGTGAAAAGAAAAGAAACAAATGTTTAAAGTATAAGAATAAGAAGCTTTAGTTAAATTTAAGGAATATAAATAGGAGAAAAGAGAATGCGAAAAGGAACACGGATTTCTGTGTCACCATTCTCGGTGATTAGGCCGGATAATCGGTAGTATATTTTACTTCTTTTTTCTTTCATCTTCTTTTTTAACTCCCGACACACAAAAGAAGGGGGTTTTAAGTTTGACGTGTCTGTGTATCTGTTTATCTGTGTGTCTCTCTGTGACATTCTAGCGCCTAAACGGATGGACCGATTTTAAAGAGTTGATCGAATTTTTTCTTAGCTAGGTTGCGTCTTTGGATGACATTAATTAACGAAGATATTAATTAAAAACCTCTAAGAGGTTTTTCGCGATTTTTGCAGGGAAAACATAGTTAACATTTTTAAAATGTAATACCAAAATAAAAGAGAATTTTTTTTAGAATGTGTTTGGAACTTCCATGTTTCATAGAATTCGAACTATGACGTTTCCTTAAAGCAGATTTTAATAATGGCTAAGCCTTTATTCACGCGATTGTTAACCGAATTCATTGTTGGCCGACAAGGAAATAAAACGCAATGATTTAAAATTTTTATCTGCTGCCAGTTTCTATTTAATAGCAAATGAAATACTTGACATTGATTTTTAACAATGTAAGGCTTTTAAAAGGATTTTCAATTTTCCCTCTTGATTCGACAGTTGCGATTCAGTCGGTTTTTTTTAAATTTTATCGTTGCTTGTTTCTGTTTATATGTGCATTGTATTAAGTAGTAGAGACGCAGGTATATTTTTTTAGAATAAAAAAGTTTAGTTTTTACATCAAAGCAATTTTTCAAATGGAAAAAACTGGAAACGAAAGCAGCGCGAGAGAATCAACTAACTTTTCACAAAGAATCATTTTTTGTTGGTCACTAATTTCTTCCTGGCTGTAACCCTTCGAACGCTTAGGCTTTATAGGAGCTTCTGAGGACTTCATGTTATTTTTTTGAAAGACAAAAGAAAGAGCAATAAATTAAAAAACATGTAATAATGAACACCCTAACGCCTCAAATCACCTCTTAATTTTTCATTTATAAAAAAATAGTAAGAAAAGAAAAGAGACATTAAAATTAGGGTTCTAGAAAAATGCAGAAAAAAGTGAAGTAATAGTTGAAGTTTCAAACTTAATGAAATGCATAGCAAATATCATATCGTAGTATTACATAAATTAAAATGTACTTAATTAACAAAAATTTTAGTAATCACATTTGGGAAAAAATTTAGTTTTGAAGTATATTAAACGTGTGCTATTAGTTTCTTAGGTAAACATTTTTATTTATTTTCGTATTTTACGAATAATAATTATAATAAGTACTAAAATTTTAATTCTTTTAAGAAATTTATAGGTTCACATGTTGGGCAGGTTCCAGCTAGTTCTGCTACAAAAAATAAATAAGACATACTGACCGATATTGTATGAAGTCCTTGAAATCAGTTGTTATCACGCGTCAACAATAGAAATGCATATTTGTGAAATTAAAGAAAAAAAGCAAACAAACAAACAAATATTTTTGTCGTGTATTTTGCGCTGGTCATAGATTTAGCATCAAAATCATGCCCATAGTAGTCAAATGAATAATTTTGCCATTTTTTATACGATGCATTGTGCCTGTCTGCAAGCTGCTCGTGGATACGTTAATAGGTCAATGCTTTTCGTGCGATTTCACAGAACAAATAAATGCAAGAAATCAAAACAAAGAACAAAAAATGGCAGAAGGAAGGATAAACTGAGGCAAAATGTGTTTTGTTGTCTATATTTTTCACACATTATGAGCACATCCATAGGGAAATGTGCCGACTTAAATGCTTTGGTCAGTGAGAAGAAAAAAGCACTTAATGCTATTAGGAATAAATTGAAAGATTTTACTCATGCATAGAAAGAAAGAAGATCGGCCTCAATTTCCATTACAATGCTACAATATATAAACTTCGTGATTATTTTTTCACTAAGCGAAAAGACGAGCGAAAACTTATTAGGGTTTGGCACTTTTCCTTGAGCATATTGTCAAGATGTTTTCGAAACTTAAGTGAGGCGGTCAGCTTTGCAGACCTCCCCCTTTTTACCGTAATTCAAATTTTTTGAATAACAAAGTTTTAAAACAGCTTCCCAATGTCACTTCAAGCATTTTTCGCTCGCTTCCATCAAGTTCGTGTTTTTACTGCATGGTACTTTTCCGTTAAAAGCACGTCCCTGGTTTGGCTTCTTGTGAACTTTCTACCTTGGCGGCAATTAAAAAATTGCTTTATGCAATTGGCAATATCTAAAGATATATGGAAGCATTAGAGCTTAAAATTTGGAACTGTTGAGTTTGGTCAATAGTCAAATTTTTCAGTTTGCAATAGCGATAAGTAAATTAAAATAGCCACAAACCAATTGCACTAATGCAAATCTTGAAGCTACCGTTATTATTGCCTAATTCAACGACCTGGACCTAGCGGATTGACCAATTTAAATTTTGAACAAAAATGACAGTCTTCAGCCTTTTTACTTTTTTTTTTTTTCATTGTGTTTAAATATTTTAAACTTATCCATTGGATAAGAGCATATTCGATGTTCGAAAATATGTGCGCACGTTTTATTAGTTTAATTACTTATAATCTTTAAAAAGTTACTTTAACATTTTTATTTGTACAATTTATTTCTTTTTTACCTTCTGCTTGTTGTTAGTTTTAATTCCTCATTTTCTTGAGTGACCAAAAAACGTTTTTAATTACTCAATAGTAAAAGCAACTTAATCGCATTTCTTTGAAATTCCTCAACATGAACGTTCTATATATTCGCGTAATGCAAGTACATATATAATATGTACCTAGTAATGTATGCAGAAATCATTACCTGAGTAAAATGGTATGCATGAAAAAAAATCTTACTCTGAATTCAACTTTAATGTCGACATATCCACCACTGCCCCGCAAATTCAAGCCTCGTCTCTCGATAAAATCCTCTCAGAAACAAAACCTGCTCTAACAATATTCTGCTGAACGACTTTTAGCCGAGCTCTCTATATACACTTTCAACTGCTCAAAATTCTGAAATTTAAGCCTGTGTTGTATGTAAATTTAAACTAGCCATCCTGTTCCATAATGTCAGCACAAGGTGGGCAATTGTGAATATCCGGTACTATGCTGTTAGCTGTTGGTGATATATTATGAATCGTGAAAGATCTCCAGTTCAAAAGTGCTTATGAATTCAGTTCCGTGTGTGGTATAGTCTTTTAACGTTGAAAAAGTTACATAAATCCCGTTTACTTTATGCACTAATGGCATCTACGTAGATGTCTAGCAAATTCAAAAGATTTAGGATCCATTCTTAAGAAATTATGTTCGTCGCAGATAAATTTTAGGCCCTCCTCACCCTGCTGTCTTATTCGTTCTTTGATTCTTTCACCATTTTGTCTCATACGTAAGAAGCAAGCATTTTATTTCCGAATATAGATGAAGAGGCTTAAAATTTATGGTCACGCTGTTTCTATAATGTGATCATGGAATACGTTGTGCGCACTTGGGTTCAAAGTAAAAATAAATAGAACGTATAAATGAAACAGATGCTGCTTCTTTGTCAGATGAAAATTTCATTTACCAGTCGTTAAACTAAAATTTCGTGATGAGGTGCAACTATAATGTGCCAAACTGGAAATACTGTAATGCTGGTTTTATACAAATTGCGACAATGAAAATTAATTTCCCTTTGATGTGTAAAATTGTTAAGGCTTTGCCCTCCTCCCCCCCCCCCCATTCTTTTTTTTTTTAATTTTTTGAAATTAAACACTACACTCCTTTGATACTCAACCTCAGTGAAGATTTTTGTGATAATCTCCATTTTTCAGTGGAATCGTGCTGCACATGATTTTAAGCTATCTCTGTATACAGTAATTACAAGCTAACTGAACATTACGAACTTCTACTTCAAATAAAGTTAAGTATAATGTTATACCTCGATTCACAAGATAATTTTTCACTTTGTCTTGTTTCAGAACTACTCAAACAAATGTATTCTACACAATTAAATCTTTAAGTCAAGTTTTACTCAACGAAGAAAATTTCTACATAGTTAAACTTAAGTGTACCGGACTTCATCTAACGATAAAGTAAAAAATGTCAAATGTTGCTAGTGTATGATGCTTTTTTTTTACTTTTCATTTTAATGTTATCCAGCCTGATCCGCATTACACCCTAGCAGTGTACTTCTACTCATTGTGTTTCTTTCAGTATGTATTAAAAAATGGATAAATTACAAACTAAGTTACGTTTTTTAAAAATAAAGGAAATTTTTCTGTCACAGCATCTTTTTTATACTTTAAGAATAACGCAAGTTTTCTTAAAATGCATAAATCTCCCCCCCCCCCTCTCTACCCCTTCAAAAAAAATACAATTTTCAACTTCACTTAAGATAAAAATTCATCATTAATAACAAATGTTTCCCAATGCACGACTGAAAACTCTCGTTTCAAAATGAAAATCATTTTCAATTTTGACTTCTTTTTTTCGAATTAGATGTTATAAAGCTTCCCACGTTACCTCCGGACGATGTCAAAGCTTCAATGGGCTATTCTTAACGACTATAAAAAACAGCACTTCTGGAAATGATGTATTAACAGCTTTAATAGCGTATGACGTCATTTTGATGGTTGGTTGACATTTGTGGAATTGAAAAGCAAAACATGCGCACGTGCTTGTAGTTTATAGCAAATACATTGCTGTAAATACACTGCAAATACATTTCTGCTGCATTTCGCAACAACATGTTGTAACGTAGACTTTACTGTGGATTCCCTTTTTTCCCCTATTCGGGCATCCATTAGGCGTTTTCTGTAGATAGCAGAATGTTTCAAAAAATATTTTAAACTTGATTACTATTTTTTTAAGTGAAATAAAATGAACTATTAAATAAATATAATCATGTTTAATGAAAATTCTGAAACTAATTCTTTAAAATCTGTTAATACTTCTCAACCAAAGCTTTAAGGATTTTCTCTTATCGCTAAATTTCGGAGACGAATGGGGAAAATTCGAAGTGCGCATAAGTGCTTGCTTTCATCACTAACAGTTTTGCATTTAGCTTGGAAACTGACAGTCCCACAGCTTCTAATCAAAGCATTGCAGTCTTTAGTTTGAGACAGAGAATGAGTTGAGGTTGTTATTTGTTTTAAATCATTTAGTTGTCAGATTGGAGTTGTCCACGGTTCCTGTTCAATGTGTGTTTATGCAGTGGCGTCACTACGGAGGGGTGAAGGAGTCCACTCCGGGTGTCAAGCGTCTGAGGGTTGGCACCCAAAGTTAAATTGCAAGTTTCTGAAAAATATAAAGCTAAAGTGCATTTTAAGACTACAAATTTGAAAAAAATTTCTGGGGGGAGAGCCTCGGATCCCCTCTTTCCCATTCCGCATCTTAAAGTGAAAATTATACTCAAGATTAGGTTCATTTTAGAGATTTGAGCTTAAACCAAAAAACTGAACCCCATAGCTTTCCCTGTGTTTGAGATACGTTTGAAATAATTAAGAGGCCATCAATTTCATTAACCCCCTTATTGTTTGACCTCTGGACAGCCCTGCACACATGCGTTTAGGACAAGTTGTATAAAAAGCGTTCGTAGTTTTTATTTGTAATTGTACATTAGTCCACTTAAAATTTCGTAAAAACACAAATGTTGTTGTTTCTGAAAATTATATGAAATTCATGTCTTCATATTTACGTAGATCATTAAAATCTTTTATTTTTTTATTTATTTTGCGTTTCTAGTGTGTGTGGAGGTGGGGGGTAATGACACCACAAATTATCGCCCCAGGTGTCACCCATGCTAGGTAAGCCACTGGTATATACAAGGCCGTCGCTGATTGAAGTTCTCGAAAAAGGCAGTTTTCATTATTAAAAGGCCTGTGCACCAAAACAAAAAACACGAAACACACTTCGTCTGTCGCCCGTTGTATGTAGCTCTCGTGCTATAAACGCAGAGCTACACAAAAAAGAACTTTTCTCTCAAATAACTTATTCGTTCCGCTTTCCCGCTGTCGCTCTCGCAATTGTAAAATCATATTATGCGTTGCCCCCCCCCCCTAAAAAAAGAAACAAACAAATTCGTATATCTCTCATTTGATGTGAATTTTTAAAAAAAAAGTAATTTTTGAAAAGGTCACTTTTTTTTGAGCAATCACGATTGCTTATTGCTTTCCTTTGACCGTCCTTGGCGTCTGGTTCCTTTTTCAGCTTGGACCAGGGACACCAGCACCACCGCCCACCGGCCTCTGCAGACGGCGCGCCGCGGCTGCTCCGGTCCTGAGCTATCCGCTTCTCCTGGTCGGAGGCGTCCATGTCCTACACAGATGCGCGCTCATACACACACACGCGCACACAGACACACACACACGCTCATACACACAAGCCTTTACACACATACACACACGCCTACGTGCATACACACAGGTCTAAGCACACACACAAGCCTACACATGCACGCACGCGTGCCTACATATTCACACACACACACACACACACATACACACGTAACCGCCCAGGAGGAGGGGTAGCCTGGAGGGGACAGGAACTGTTTCTAGAAACAATAGCACCCAATGAGTAGGACCCTGTCGTAACTCGTGATTGCGAAAAACATAATTAGAATTCAAAATTTCAGAATTCAAATTAATTTTGAAGATTCGAAAAGTTTTTTTTTTTTTTTTTTTTTTGCTTTTTTGATCCAAACAAAATTTTGCATTTTACTTTTTCTATGAAAACCGCAAAAGTTGCTATGAACGAGGAATTATTCATCACTGTCATTGATTCTTGGTTGAGAGATAGGGTGACGGCGACGACATCAGTAACAGACAAGAGTCCAGTAACAGACAGTCGTAAGATGGATTTAAATAATAAGAATTTTAGCGGGTAAAACTGTTGTTACTGCGACCCATAAATACGGTGCAACCATCTAGTGTTGATCAAAGTGAATTTAATAAGCCAGTTGGCATTTACAAGGCAGTGGTGGAAGGTTATGAACAGTTACCACGAGGTCTGCCGGTGGTTCGTGTTCATTTGAATTTAATGAGGTTTCAGATCTAAAAATAAAAAACTTTTTGCACATTTTGAAGAGAAAATGGGAATTGAGTCCATTACTCATCCTTTCCTCATCTTATCTGTTACATCAGAATTTTTGGTGTCTGTTATTGGGGGTCGGGCCTTTTTTCGAAATTCAGCAAATAAAAATAGAATTAACTAATTCAGAGGATCCAGAAACAGCCAAACGTTAGATGAGATGTAGTTGCATGAAAAAAAAAAGTTTTAAAAGTCTAAATATATTACAGGGGTCAGAAAATTAAGTTGACGTGAGAGCGAGGTATTAAATCATGTCTGTTACTGATGATGTTACCCTAAAACCTGGTCTTCCTTTCAGTAAAAGTTGTAGGGCTAAGACCATTGAGAAGAGATAAAATGGAGGGAGTGGAGAGAATGGAGGGATTCTTGAAGCAAGGATCCCAATTCAGATGATAGATTTTAAAGCAAAGAATTTGATGAAATCAGGTTTTTTTCTAGCAAGTTTCACACAAAACGTGTCAACCACTTGTTGTTGAGTAACGTGACTTGGGGTCTCTGCCACAGCTTTTGCTAAGCAAATGATTGGACTTGCTCCTTCCATTTACTAATTCCTGTGGCGAAGGGGGGGAAAACTGACTGATCAAAAGTTGCTCCGGGATATCTTTCCTAGTCATGATTGAAATGTCTAAGAGATAAAAATAAATGAAAATAAAAACGGAAAAGAGACGATTTTGGACTTCGACTACTATTTTAATGGCGCATGCGCTAGATCAGAGATTCTCCACCTCAAGCGGACCGGCACTGGACCGTGGCAAGTTTTGGCCGGTCCTCGGAAATTTTTAACTGTCCTTGTATTAATGTTTTTCTTTAATAACGTTTTTATGTGCTTTTGTAATGACGTTTCAGAGTTTTCTGTAATTTTGATCATAGGTTTTTTTTACTTATGTATGGCAATTACAATGCTGATTACCTACATGTGCAGTTAAATGTTATTGTAAGTCAAATATCATTGAAACTCTTACAATGGACTTATGAAACAGTCCTTTAATGCAGGGGTGCCCATCCCCCCCAAGTTCAAAAGTGCAAATCCCCCCCCCCCCCATTTTTCTCAACTATCTTTCTCTTTTTTATTTTTAAGTTTTTTTATTTGATTTATTTAAAAAAAATATTTTTATTAATTTGTTTTTAAATATTTCTCTTTATTTATTTATTTTTAAATTTATTTATTCTTAATTATTATTATTATTTTATTAGAAAGTTCTGTACTGCACCAATATCATACACACACACACGCACACAGCAACTAATAAATCAATGAAATAAAATATGAAAAGAATAAAATAAAATTAAATAAATAATTCGACTTTAAAATAAATCAATAATTGAATTTAAATAAATAAATATAAAAAAATTTAAATTCCCCCAAAAAAATTTAATGGCGCAACTTGCGCCATAATCCCCCCTGTGGGCACCCCTGCTTTAATGTCCAGTTAAGTTTTCTTTAAGGAAAAGAAAAAAAATCTCCGGTCTATGAAATTTTTTTAAATTTGTATCAGTTCACTGGTCAACAGAAACGTAACACTAGACGGCCGGTTTGTTCTTGAATGTTTAGTTTCGAGAACATGTTGGGCACAACAATTTAATGATAATGAGGAAACGAAAAATAGGGTTTTTAAACATATTTAGCCCTTTTTTAAAACTTATTTTTTGCAAAATATAATTAAACTATAAAATCATTATGCAATAAATAAGTCAACTTCATTTTTATATGAAGAAAGTGGATTTTCTTTCACCAAGGGATGCGTTTACAAGACACACGCTGATCCTTAAGATAGGACAGGAAAATATTTGAGGAATAAAATAATGATTTTTAATGTATCCTCTATCATAAAACTTATATTCAAGAGAAAAAAATATGTATATAAGGCAACAAATTTTTATCAGTTTTTAAAAATGAAAATAAGATATATTAATTACTATTTTTATCAGCACGAAAAATATTTGATGGGAATGTTGTGTTTTGTAAAAACATTAAATCGATAATAGTGTGAGAATAGTAGCTAAATGGTTTTATTAATGAGACGCTCACTCTCAAAAAAATTATACAAAAATAAAATTCTTCAACTTTTTTTTTAATCGTTTCTTTCAGTTTTGTTCGTAAAAATAATTTTTCATGGATCAGAAAAGGTTTCGTGCATAAAACACATCATAAACAGAGACGGATAACAAGAAAAATTGCTTTTGAGCTTTGTATACTGCTTTAAGGACCTTAGCTGATATTACACAGAAAGAAAAAACGTAAAACAACAAATTTCAATCAGTTGTTTTAAGCATTTTCATAAGAAAAAAATTAATAATGCTGTGCACTACATTTTTATCGAAGGAAAAATTTGCTATTTTAACATGAATTTTTTTGCTAAATATATTTGGCAGATATTTAAAGAGGGAGCTATAAAAGACTTTTTTTAAAAATATTATTTGGCTTTAGTGAAAGAGAATAAATGATTTATCTAAAATTAAAAAAAGTCTTTAGTACACAATGACAAATGACACTTCATTAGAAATGATAGACAAGAAAATATGTAAAACTGCTTTTAGAAATTAAATAATGCTTTAATAGCCTTAACTGATTTCATATCAAAAAAAAGTAATATTTTTTTTTTTAAATCGATTTTTTTAAATTGAATTTAAAAATATTGTGTGTTCCGTTTTTATCGAAGAAGAAAAACATTTTAAAGAAGAATTTATGCAAACGTGAGTTTTTTTTTCTTCCAATATATTACAAATATAGCTAAAATTGAATTCTAAAAATTGCAAAGAACAAATCATTATTTAAAAAAAATGCTTTAGTCCAAACTTACACTAAA
Organism: Uloborus diversus; assembly: GCF_026930045.1. Lineage (NCBI taxonomy): Eukaryota > Metazoa > Arthropoda > Arachnida > Araneae > Uloboridae > Uloborus > Uloborus diversus. Next base: position 79,588,274 of record NC_072737.1, on the reverse strand, counting down.
TGGAAAATGTGAACAACAAATTTGAAAATAAATAAATAAAAATAAAAAAATCAAACTCACTTGAATTTTTCCGGCTCTGAAGTCAGAGTTAGTTGACTGTGACACATGTTGGTGGACATGATTGCTTGTTGTCAACGATAGCTCCCCTGGGTAATGTTTCGGCGGACGGAACGCTTGACTTCCTCACTGCTGCGCGACCGCCGCGAATCTGTCTGCCCGATGCTTGCCGCCATGTGCTTATCCAACCTGTTCACCCCTCCCCACCTCCCGACCCCGCTATTTTCCACTTAGACAAACTTCATAAAAAGGGTCAATTCCCTTAGTTGACTTTAGCCGTAAGCATTTCTTTCACTCTCTCTAGATGCGTAAATTATCGTTTGCTGACAAATAAGTGAAAGAAAAGAAATCGAAACAGTTTTATGTAGAAAAAGTTAATTTAGTTATTTTTGGAAGAGCGTTTGACAGAGTTAAAGACAGGTAAAAAATGGTTCAATTGTTCACCAATAGTCAATTTTAAGGCTTGATTTCTTGAAAACAGGAAGACGGTCGGAAGGCGAGAGATTGTTCAACTTGCTGGGAAGTGAATTTTAGGAGAAAAAATTTTCGTGCGACAAACTTTTCGCGGGAATTTCGCGGAAAGATGGGCAGTTACGGAGGCATTACGCACACTTTTCGGAGCGAAAAATGAATGACTACAATTGCATAACAAAGTTTTTGCAGGTAAAAGAGAAGAATAACTTTGTTCATGGAAGTTTGTTCTTGAAAAGTTGGCGGAAAAGAAAAGTGTTTTCGGTTGATTTCTAGCAATGTGTTTTACGCAACTCGTGCTGATGAAATGTTTACATTTTCATCATCATCTATTTTCAATTTAGACGAGATTAGAAATCTCTGTGTGTGTGTGTGTATTTTTTTAAAACAGAAGTTAAGCAAAAACATGTCAAGAAGTTACAAATAAACAATGTCAAATAAGAAAAAAATTGCCATCATTTTTTTTATTCTTTCGTTTTTAACAGAAGGTAATCAAAAATATAAAAAATTAAAAACAGAATGGTCTGAAAGTAGGCACACCCTCCTTTTTTTTTTTTTTTTGTTCAAATTATGTCAGTAGAGGGTGAATGTTTGAATACACAATTACCTTGAAGTCTTAAGAAACATGAACATCGATAAAACACCATCCATGTCGTCACACAGCTGAATTTTGGGCCATGTTCTCACACTTGTTTTGCGGCAAAACATCTGCAAGAACATGGCGCAGAATTCGCCTGTGTTACGATATGGGTGGTGTTCTATCGGTGTGTATGACCTGTGTTACGACATAGGTGGTGTTCTACCTATGTTTATGACCTGTGTTACGACATAGGTGGTGTTCTATCGATGTTTATGACCTATGTTACGACATAGCAAGTGTTCTAACGATGTTTATGACCTGTGTTACGATATAGGTGGTGTTCTACCGATGTTTATGACCTGTATTACGACATAAGTGATGTTCTACCGATGTTTATGACCTGTGTTACGACATAGGTGGTGTTCTACCGATGTTTATGACTCTTAAGACTTCAAGGTAACTGTGTATAACAACAAGTAGGAAAATGTAGTCAACATTTTTTTTTTCTTTCTTTCGCTTCAAATATGAGGTATAGTTGTATATTTGTGCTAAGAAAACCAAAACACCATGAAACCTAAAGCGCAAGAGCCGATATTTTGTTGTTTTGTTATTTTTACTACTTAAACTGTCGATTTGCTTCACCCCGTTGTTTCTGTTGAATGACTTTGCAACCTTGAGCTGACACTTTTTCGCATTAAAAAAGTGGTTCCTTGAAACCCCGAAACACGTGTCTTCAACTTGTTGTAAATTTGTGCATTTATAACTCTGTTTTTCCTTAATGTTACTTTGGAGCACAAAAGTATGTATTCACTTCTTATTCTCTCTAAGGGTGTAATAATTAATATACAATTTAATTACTAATTTTGGTGATTTTTTTTCTTTCCATGTTTAGCTTGTTTTCTCCTGAAAACGGATTTCAACCGAATATCAAAAACTTATCACGTAAGTTTATTCATTTTTAAAATGTAATAATGTACTTAATTTAAAATTCTTTTACAGTTTCAAAAGGGAAAATGACTGTCGAATAACTAAAGATACGTTATTTGACTAAGCTTAGTGTTAAAAAGCTGTCTAATATTCTGGGGAAAAAAATACAAAAAAAAAAATCGTTTTGTGATATTCTCATTCTAAAACACTGCCAAAAATAAAAAAATAATGTTTCAATGCGAGTTTTATTCTAAAATATATTGTTCCTTCTTTATTTCTGTAATTTTCAGAACAAATTTCTAACTTTTTCATTTTGAAAAGTAAGTTACCTTAACTATCTGACTTTGCCCCACATTCCCCTATTCCTTCTTTTTCTTTCCTTCTAAACCACCTATTTGTTAAAAATTATTCATTAATCTTTAGTTATTCCGAGTGCTATATATAATTTGATTGTTCCTTTGCTTATACTTTAAGGTACATTTTGATGTGATCTAACTTTAGTGCTATCATTTTTAAAAATACAATTGTGTTTTAAAATGTTATTGATATTAAATTGGACTAAGTCGTGGAAAGGAATGGGACACATTTTCTCTCCCTCCTTCTTTCTGTAGAAATTTTGTAATATTTTCGTTTTTAAGTTTATTAAAGTTATCTTAAATAAAAGAAAAACTTCAGTTGTTCCTTGTGTAAGTATAGGTTACTTTTAAGGTCATTTGTTCCAAGTAAGTTACACAAGTTAATTTCATCCTCTTTTATGTAACGCAATAAATAACATTCTAGTAATTCGTAGTTATAATTCCATTTAGTTAAAGTTATTGAAATAGCAGATTTCAGACGACAAGAAAAAAAAATGACAATAGTAATATAATAATAGTAATAATAAAATAATAATAATTCGTTTTTGGAAGTGTAAATGTGACATTCTCAGTTATTAAATCTCATAATCAACTGTGTAGTTGTAGGTAAGCGTAACCTTTTATAATTATACATTCGATATTGTTAATATTAACATTCTGAATAGAAATTCAAATATATTTTTGTTCTGTTTTATTAGGCACTTGCTTGAAGCTATTGTTTTGCCGCCAAAGCAAACTTTAATTCATTAAGTTACCGCGCTGTAGCCTGGGTTAAAGCAGAAATGTATGAAACACACCGCCAGCTCAGTCAGTTCCAGCCGAGGACTGCAGTTTCGTGCTCATTAGCACTCATCAGCCCGGCATAGGAGTGACTGAGCTGGAGGTGGAAAACCTCTTAAGGAAGCCAAGAGTGCCAAACAAAGTGGTAACTGACTGAGCTGGCGGTGTATTTCATGTATTCAAACTTTAATGTTTATTCCATTAAACGACCTTGCTTTTAATAGTGTTTGTGAAGTGACTACCGGTTGTATTTCTCCAAATTACTATTTCTTTCATTTTATGATTAAGTTTTTTTCTTTACGGAGACTGGTTAAAAATTTATCTTCATGGCGTACATCGATCTCAAAATTTCCTTTGCATACTAAAATTTCACACTTTATTAAGAATGCGTTAAAAAATATTTTGAATTAATTAAGTATAACTTGCAACCACGTTTTTTTTATTATTTATTTATTTTTTATTTTTATTATTAATTTTTTTAAGGGGCATCTGTAAGAACCTTTTCTTTTTCTTCTTCTTTTTTCTTTTTTTTAACTTTTCTTTTCTTCAGTTCTTTTTCCAAGGTATTATTTCTCCCAATGTGTTATTAATGAAATTTGGTAAGTATGAGTAACGACGCGTGTAGACATGAGTCTAAATTACAGTGTCACTAAACAGTAATTTTCTCCTGAAAGAATATGTATTCATCACAAACATGGTGAAACCACAAAATGTTGGCCATCCCGTAGCAAACCTTCAGGAGTATCTTTTCTGCCAGGATTTTTTGTTACATAATTGAGAAAATTTTATTCCTGGCGATTTTTTTATCAGGGATTTTTACTGTTATTTTAATATTTTGCCCCTTGATTTTTCCTTGAATAACCACCCTACATTTATCTTGCCTTCCTGCCAATTTGTGGTTGATTTTAGTTTAAAAATAAACTCTTTTTAACAACGCTGACTTCTTTCAAAGAAATATATTGATTGCATCAGGGCACCTACGCTACTTTTCAGTTGAAAAGAAATTTTCGTGGTAAGAGACACAATGAAAAGGAGTGGGGGGGGGGGGGGGGGATTACGAAACGTTCTCGTTAAAAAATTTATTCAATGATTTACATAACCGCAACTTGTTTCAGACATTAACCGATTTTGAGGTATCCGAAAGTCAAAAAGAAAAGATAAAGAAAGAAATGAAACAATACCATAATAATCTGAAGAAAATAATATAATTTTTCTGCCATTTGTTCATCCGGAATCCAGAATCACTCCGCCAGTATATTGCATTGCTCACCGCTAAAATCGTCTGCAATCAAAATAAAATGTAAATTCCTGAAGAATTATATATCTCCTCACCTCCTCCACCCTCTTCAATACGTGTACATCAAGATACTGGAGCTATTAAAAAAAATGCATTTTTTTTTTTTTTTTTTTTTTTATTTTAAAGTACAAGAGTAAATAAATGCAGTTGACGCTTGATTTTACGAATTCCATGGGACTACAAAAAAAAAAAAAAGTTCATAAAAACTAGAGTTCGTAAAATCGAAACGCATCGCAAACTGTTAACTGCGTATGAAACACATATTTCCACATCAAGTTCTATCAATACTAATACAGTCGGATCTCGATAACTCGAAGCTTATAACTCGAATATTCCTCTATCTCAAAGTTTTCTTTGGTTCCAAACTCTTGAGACTGTTGTGTAAACTTCCCATAACTCGAACTACCAATAACTCGAACGTTTCAGCCGGTCCCTTGGTACTTCGAGTTTTCCCTATATTCAGGTACATAATTTGATTTTGTAAGATTTTTCTATTGGGTTTTGTTTTTATTTCTTCAACGTTTGTTTTTGTTCTTATAGTTGAAGATAGTTACTTATCTAAGTAAATAATTTGGTTTGAAAATAAAATAAAAATGAAGAATGAAATTTTCTTTCTTTCACAAAATCATTAATTTAATGCTTTTGATGCTGATTGTTACTATGACATCATTTAGTGGTGAATTTTACTATTAGAGATTATAAAAAACATTGCTGCTAAATACAGATTCTTAAAAATTAGCAGTGTCTCAAGGTACAAGCGTCCCAAGGTACAACATTCTCCCTTCCTGAAGAAAGATATTGGAAAACATCCTTAAGTCAATATCAAATTTAATAAGGTTATGTAAAATGTTTTTATCAGGTAGTGAATTGAATTTTTTCACGAACAATAACGAATTGAAACTGAATGATAAGTCATTAATGAATGTTAACTCTGAATCAAAGAGACGAAATTCTTTTACTTCCCATCCTGATTAATCAATCACCTAGCGGATTAGAACTGACGATTTGATGTAAAATTTGAAACTCTTCTTCTTAACTTCTTGGAATTCCATAGTAGTAATTGTTTAAAAGTATAATATACGCATGCAAATTGGTTCTAATAAAAAAATTTGCCTGTGATTTTGGACTACATATTGTGCGATGAACTACCTCTACCTGGGTATTGGTCCGCGCGAGTCTCGAGAAATTTTAAAAAATGGCCCTTTGGCCAAAAAGTTTGGAGACCCCTGGAAAGTAATACTTGTAATGTTTTGCACTTTTGTTTTTACAAATTGGGTTGTTTCCTTCAGTTAAAAGTACAACTTTCAGTCACTGAAATTGATAAAATAGGCAAAAAAGAAAAGTGAGAAAAAAAACTTTCATTTTCCCATCGTTTTATTTTTAATTAATTTTTTAACTGTCCGATTTTGGAAATAAGGCGTGGTCTTTATGACATCACGCGTGATGTGCTTACGCTTGCTATCTACCGCGTTTCCACAATATAATAATTAATAAGCGAATTAAATATATTGCGCTCTACGCTTGCTATCAACTATATCGTTGCAGTACATGTGAGTAAAGAAGCGAATTAAATATTGCGCTAATGGCATCAGTGAATAGCATTTCATCACTTGTGATGTCATGTGCAGAAGCGTAAAAAATTTAATGGGGTCGTTTCCAAAATTTTAAAAGTATTTTTTTCTGAAAGAGCATGCTTAAAAACAGTGTCTGACCATTTTTTGAATCATTTGACTAAGTTTAATATATTTTAAAAAATATTTTAATCGGAGCGCTTTCATTGTTTACGCTTTTGCCGATAACATCGCAAATGATGAAATGCCATTCACAGAGCGCAATGTTTAATTCGCTTCTTGATTTCATAACGAGGAAACGCAGTAGACAGATGCGCCAAAATACATCATTTGTGACGTCATAAAGACCACGTCTTATTTTCAAAATCGGACATTTTAAAAAATTAATCAAAAATTAAGCGTAGGGAAAATGTGAGATTTTCTCGCTACATGTTATTTATTTATTTTTTATTTTTTTTATTTATTTTATTTTATTTTATTTATTTTATTTCATTTTATTTATTTATTTATTTTTTGCTTATTCTATCAATTTCAGTGACTAAAAGTACTACTTTTGACTGAAGGAAACAACCCCATTGAATCCGCGCACCGATTAAAATAATTGTTAAAAAATGTTAAACTTGGTCAAATTATTTTAAAAAAATGGTTAAATTCTGTGTTTTTAAGCATGCTCTTTCAGAAAAAAATACTTTTAATATTTCGGAAACAACCCAATGTTATTATTGCTATTACTCTAATTATTCATCAAGAATAACATGACTACATTTATTAGCATTCAAGCAACTAACCGCTCATAAACTGTATTTTATGTTTTCTCCGTTCATTGAAACATATTTTTCTACTTTGCATGCATAGCCCTTCCATCCAGTGCGGTATGGGGTATGCCACCTACTATCTTTCGTCCAATGGGGTTAATCCTTTCTAAAGGTATCATAAAATGAACCCCGTTCGACAGATAATTAATTAACCTTTAAAAAACACTAAGATTGACTCGATGAATTCGGCTTTTTTCATGCACTATTTCTATCTTTTTTTAAAATGCGATCTGACCTTCATTCCCTTTACGATTGTTGTCGTGTCGTTGACAATCAAAATAGAAAGTTCCATTCCGAAAACGGGCTCTTGTTAATCAGTTGAGCGGAAATTAGACTGCAACGTTTCGCGATTTAATTTTTTTGTTCCTAAAAATTACTGATGTGTTGAAAAAGAACTTTCGGAAACTTTTACTTTCAGTTGAATGTTTGTTTGCTCATCGAGTTATTTTCTTTTATTTACTTATTTATTTATTTATTTTTAATGGATTAAGAAATACTAGTGATAATTAAATTAAAATTCCTGATTTGTGGATCCGGATAATTTTTACAAAAATGGTACAAATCAAGTCTGGCGTTTTTCCTTTTATTTTTTAAAAGGAAAATTCAATTTTGATAATGGGGTCAGAAATCAAAAAAATTAAATTCAGTCAAAAGTACTACTTTTAGTCACTGAAGTTGATAGAATGAGCAAAAAAAAAAAACATGGACCCAGAAAATACTTTCATTTTCTCAACATTTAATTTTTAATGTTTTTTTTTTTTTTTAATGTCCGATTTTTTAAACAAGGGTCATTAATGAATGTTCCCTTGTAATGAATGTTCCCTCTTTATGACGTCAAAAGTGATGTACTTTGGCGCGTAATCAACTGGCACGCGGAATGCTTACTCTTGCTGTCTACCGTGTTCGCACGTTATGATATTTCAGAAACGAATTAAATATTGCGCTCTAGGCTTACTATCAATCATATCATTGCTGGTACATGTGAGAAAGAAGCGAATCAAATATTGCGCTCTGCGCAAATACTCATCAGTGAATGACATTTCATCACTTGTGATGACATGTGCAGAAGCGTAAAAAATGAAATTGAGTCTGCGCACCGATTTAAATAGTTTTTTTTAATAGTAAATTTCGTCAAATTATTTAAAAAATGGTCAAATCCTATGTTTTTTAGAATGCTCTTTCAGAAAAAAAAATTAAATTTCGGAAACGACCCCATTCTCTTTTACTTCTTTATTTCTTAAACGGATAAGAAATACTATTAATGATTAAATTAAAATTTCTGATTTGTGGATCCGGCTATTTTTTACAAAAATTTTATCCGGTCTGGTGCTATTCCTTTTTAAAATCAATTTTGATAATTACCACCAAAAATCATTTTTTCATTTATTTTCCACTTAATTGTGTATAATTATTCATCAAAGGATTTTACATAAGTAATTTATGAAGGGCTTAAAAGGTTTTACTTTCGAACAAGAAAGAGATCATTAAGTGCCCCAACTTCAAATCATAAGGAGTAAAAGTGTGATTTAAAATCGTACTGATATGCAACAACAATATAAAATATGCAAATTGGGATTTTTTTTTTTTTTTTTTGAACTATGCCCCAACATTTTCTATGTTCATATTGTTCACTCTGTGAATATAAAAATCTGTAAAATATAATAAACAAATACATTGAATCGGGTAATATTTCTAAAGCCACAACAAACAAGGTGAGTCATTATTTTTTTTTCCAGATAGCTATTTGATTTATTGAACGTTGTTTTGTTGCATATATATATGTGTGTGTGTGTGTGTGTATATATATATATATATGTGTGTGTGTGTGTGTGTGTGTATATATATATATATATATATATATATATATATATATGCTTTTTTTAGGGGCCTGTATCTCAGTGCACTGAGGGTTAGTATAAAACTTGATGCCTTCATTTTAACCTAGAGTGTATTTTTTTTTCGCAATCAAGTGACATAACTATAGGCAATGATTCTGCAGGCTCAAGATGAGGAAATTGCGTAAGAGTTAACGACGCATCCAGTTAGTTGTACTCAAGCTACAGTGCTTTGTCTTGCTTTTTTTTTTTTTTTTTTTTTTTTTTATTGTCCTACTAGTCAGCTAGGCAACTGTACCCTTGTTTTATAATGTCATAGTATTGCTTTTATCATAAGTAATAAAATATGACTTAGCAATTGTTTGCTATCATGGTAGTTTAGTGCAGAGAAAAGAATTTTTGTCACTGTAACGTACATCCTGAACGAATGTCAACGAACTATAATGTACAGTACAAACGAAAAAAAACTATCTTTATTAAAATATTTAAAAATGTGCCTAAAACACCTTCAAAAGAGTGTTACAAATAACTTACGTTTTTACCGCAATAACTACGCATAATCAGTCTACTTGCAAGTCTATAACTCATTTATGGTAAGTTTTTGATCATACTTGTTTTTTAAGCAGTATCTGGAAGTCCCTGGGGGAAAGTTTAAACCCGGATATGTTGATTGAACTGAAAACTGAATAGTTCATTTTACTTTTTTGAAATACGTATTGTGTTCTTGAAAATAATTTGCTCATAGTTCTGTCACTTGTTTGTGAAAATATACATACTCTAAATTGAAATGTAGGCATTCAGTTCTACACTGACCCTCAGTGCACTAAGATAAAGGCTTATGAAAACTGTACTTTTTAGTATTTTTCGATACAAAAACTGCCATTTTTGGCAGCGCAGAGGGTGAGCCATGCAACTAATGAGAGTGTTGAATAATTTATATGTATATTATTATACAAATTACGTACAAAACCCATGGTTGAGCGTCAATGCAGGGAAGCAGAGGGCGTCAAACAGCACTTTTTCATTTGGCGACCCCTGAAAGGTGTTATGAAGGTCAGCCACAAAATTTACGATATATTTCAATTTAGGTACTAAATGTCATATTGTCAACACAAGAATTTTTTGGCTGATGCTCAATACACAGAAATAATCGAATTTTAAACAACGCTGATTTGGAAAAACCTCTACGTTGGACTCCACTGTACAAATTTTTGCAGGTCCCCAAAAAGTTTTTTGAAGGTACAGAAAAAATACGAGTCTTCTAAAATCTTTAAAAGAATGCACCATAAAAATTTGAGCAAAATCAAAAATGATGTATATCCGAACACCCCATTTCTGCACGGTTCTTATAAAAACTGGCTGTTAAATAAGATCAAAGAAAATAAATCCACCCAAACCATTAAATTGAGGAGTTTTCATTCTTTCTAATGTTTAAATAATGAACATTTCAATTGGTTTTAGCTGTAGTTCGATTATATTTCTATTTGAGAAATTATGTTTGCCTAAAAATGTGTTTTTATGTATACGTTGATTTTATATTAATTTATATAAATAATTTGCAATTTATGTAAATAGTTTGCTCACTAGAATGTACGTTTTGAGTTTTTTTTCAAAATCATTGGTCCTTCTTGATACCACTACCTGTTTTACAGCTTTTTCTAATGGATTTGCTGAGTGGGACCAAGTAGCCCCAACAAGGGGCTACTTGAACCCAATTTTTAAAAATAGATAAAAAATAAAGAGTTAAAATTGTTGTTTAGGCTTAAGGTGAATACAGAACGTGTGAAAAGTAGTAAAAACAAGGTTATCAGTTCACATTATGGGTTTAACCAAAAATTCAGTGCAAAACTTGCAAAAAATAGGAAATTTCGTGACCAAGTAGCCGCATTTTAAGGTACAGAATAAAAATTCGTAAACGCTAAAAAATGAATGAAAAACACACCCACAGAAAGAGTTTGAAGGATGTGCCGAGCAATCCAGTTTCTATCTCCCCCTGGCCCTGCCCCCATGTGTACAGATTTCTCTATTTCTTTATTCTTCATAAAAGTTATAATAACAAATCCACATCTCAATTCTACTACTCTATTCGCCAAATTACATTTCATCTGTCTGCCAGACGTAATAGGGTTTCCACATTTTCAATTTCGAACTAACAAAATTTCCTAACAATAGCTCTTTTGTAGTTTTTCTTCACTTTACATTCAGCTTATTTTAAGCGAAGAAATGAGACTGATATATTTAAGTAGAACCAACATTTCTCTTTCAAAATTCGCCTAGTGTTTTGTAACAGATAAAATTTACAAGAGAAATTTATCGAAAAATAGACTTCATTGTTGGCATTGGAGGTGGCGCAATCAAATGCTTTTTCCCATTTAGTATAGCTGCAATATCTCATGGAGTAATGCAGGGATTCAAACTAAAATTGAAAAGCAAGAGGTCCTTAATGGGAACAAGGGCTGATTATATTTTTGGCGCTAGTTGCTTACCAGACGATTTATCAGCGCAGCTAAACGTTTCTTTCATAGAGTCTAACTCAACTGGTATGATTATCCCTTAGGGTTCTAGAGATTCCAGTTTCAAATCTCGCCTAAGCCCCGCAGCAGTTTTTTGTGAGATATCATGAACTGGATAGGACATTTTAAATCCGGATTAAATAAATATTTTGCATTCAGCAAGTAATAATTAAAAAAAGAAAAAGAAAATTAGTGTTTAAAATGCTATTTAAAAAATAAATCGCTTTTGTAGCAGTACGGACTGAAAAGTAAAAAATAATATTTTAATGTAAAATGAGTGCATTAACAAGAGGATGTTCCACAACTAAGTTTTACTTTTAATTTTGAATGATCTGCAAACAATAGGAATAAAATAATTGACCAAACATTTGGCTTATTGTGAAAAAAGAAAAAAAAAAAAAAAAAGAAAAGCGCGGGGGCTTGGTACTGGTTGCCTTCAATTTCGCATTGATAACTATTCCTTGACGTAGAATTAGTGCGAAAAAGTAAATAGAGAGCACCCCAAGTGAGCTTTCTTTTAACATATAGGTATCAGAGTCAATCATTTGGTCAATGATTTTTTTCCTATTATTTTAAGCACATTCAGAGATTACGTTAAACTTAGTTGTTGTAAACATCCTATCACTGCTTAACATACTTTACGTCAAGGCAGTGGCATAGCTAGAAATTCCTTCTTCTTTTAAAAAAATCTTTTTAAAACAGCAATGGGGGGGGGGGGGGGGGGGGGGGGGGGTCGTTTCCAAAACTTTAAAAGTATTTTTTTTTTCTGAAAGAGCATGCTTAAAAACATAGAATCTGACCATTTTTTAAATAATTTCTTTAAGTTTAATATTTTTAAAAAATTACTTAAATCGGTGCTCTTTCATCGTTTAACGCTTCTGCCGATGACATCACAAATTATGAAATGCCATTCAGTGTTGCCATTCACGGTCCAAAATATTTAATTCGCATCTTTACTCACATGTATTGGCAATGATATGGTGGATTGCAAGCGTAGAGTGCCATTGTAATTCGCTGCTTGATTATCATAACGTGGAAATGCGGTAGAAAGATACGCCATAGTGCATCATTTGTGACGTCATAAAGACCACGCCTTGTTTGAAGAATTGGACATTTTAAAAAATTAATTAAAAAATAACGGTTGGGAAAAGGAAAGTATTTTCTGAGTCCATATTTTTTTTTTTTTTTTTTTTTTTTTTTGGCTTATTCTATCAATATTAGTGACAAAAAGTACTGCTTTTGACTGAAGGAAACAACCCCATTTTATTATTTTCTTAAATCTTTCAATTTCCAATCTTGCTTCTTATCCCCGCGTAATTCGAGGAAGAAGAAGCATGTTTTCCAATCAAATGTCTTAGTAACAGCTGGAAACTTTTATGCGGGCAGCGGTTGGAAGCAATCACCATCTTAAGACTTCGTGATGAATGAAGCTAAAAGACTTCTGCGTCATGCCGCGTCGTAAATCAAAGCTTGGATGCAGTTACCTTTATTTAATAAACTGCATTGTCTATACAACATAATACACAACTACCTTCATATTTCTTACGAAGACATCTGTTCAATTGATGACTATTACTGCGAATCGATGAGATTTGAAAAAAAAAAGAATGAGATAAGAAATTGCTTTGCTTTTTCAAGCTCTGCAATAAAAAAATCGAAATTGTTTTTTAAAAAAAATCCTACGAAAACGTATATTTGTTGTTTTTTAAGGTTAAAGGAAGAACTTTTTTTTAATGATACGTTTTTATTGTATATTTTAAAATACTTATCTTATGTTTTTTTTACATATTTTTTTAAAATTATTTCTCCCAAACTATTTTTTAAAAACTGAATCGACGTGCTGAAAATTCTGAAAACTACAGTAAAAATTATAGAATTTTAATTCACTTTTTTTTTTCTTTCTTCGTCTGTCTCTCTCTCTCTCTTCTTCTTCTTCTTCTTTTTTCTTTTTTTTAAATCATGCAAGAGATATTTTACAAAGTTTTTTTTTATGTAAGCCACTTCTTTTCGCACGCTCTTTTGTTTAAAAAATTGCCTATTAATTTTGAAGAACAATCAAAATAACTTCAATCATAAACCCCTATAACCATTTAAACAATAAATCATTAATAAAAAAAGAACAATTTTTATTTACAGTTTTTGAATCAATTTGCAACATGCTGCAATCAGGACCATCTTAAAAACGTGATGGCCTCCGGCAGTGGCGTAGCAAGGGTGAGGCGGGGGGGGGGGGGAATGGCAGTCCGTCCCGGGGATGCACTCCGCTAGGGGCTGAAAGTTAACCTTTCGATGTGGAAAAAATAAACGTATTTCCAAAATAAAGAAATATAGTTTTAATTTGTTACTGCAGACAAAAAGAAATTCTCTTCGAAATATGACTTTTATATCACTACCAGATTTAAATTACTTTGATACTGAACAAGAAATTTTTTTGGTAGCATATCAGTACAATCCCTTGATTTTATTTTACTCTATGGGGGCCGCATTGGAAAGCAGGGAACCAATACTTTTTTAGACTATGAAGGTTAACTCCAGGAGGAAGAAAACAATGAAGTTTTCCAATCTTCGTTATAAGAAAATATTAACTCTGAATTTTAAGAGAGTTTCGTGACAACCTCCTCGTCAAACAAAATGCCTTCTTTTTTTTTCTTCAGGAAAATGGTGACAGGAGTAAGAAAAAGAGGAGGAGATGTGTAAAATGGAACACGAAACAATTTATTGCTCATCACAGGGGTAGTTTAAAATGTCTCAAAATTTGCTTTGATTTCTCATTCATAACAAGAGTTTTCTACTTCAAAAGAAGTAAAAGGGTATTTTGTTTTCTTGCTTTTGAGAGTAGAAAATCTATCCGACAACTTTGGACCACATGTTAGTCTATTCATTAAGGAAGGAAACGAATTTCATGTTTCAACATTTAGTTTGGGCTCTCAACTTGCCCAAAGGTAGTCTAAAAATGCGTTTTAGCGTATTTATTTTCAAATAATTCCGGTTGTGAACCTCTCCCACTCCCACTCTGTAGTCTAACATCGCGAAATATAGCTTCAAAATATTTTTAGGCGGGAGCACGCTTGAGTCCCTTTTCCTGATATCACCAAAGATAGCTTAGAAATACGTTTTTAGACCTCAAAGTTGAAAAATTTCTGGCTCCCTGCCTTTTCCTCTAACGTAACAAACAAAGTCAAAAAGTACATACAGGTAGTTATCAAAATAATGGAAACACCTGTGAATAAAAGTGACATTTTTGAATGTGCTTCTTACGTAATAAAGAATAAAACTAGATATCTGTTTTTTTTTACAAACAGCAATGTACATATTCTGGTGGTATATGGTGAATTAACTGAAGTTCTGGACGTCTTGGATTTTTTTCAAGCGCGTGAAATATCGGACCTCTCAATTTTTAAAAAAGGTCAAATTGTTGGAGCGCGTCTAGATGAAGTAAGTGTAACTGAAACATCTCAACTTTTTGGTGTTTCTAGAGGTACAGTATCTAAATTCATAAGAGCATACACGCAGCGCGGTAATACAAGCTCGGCAAAGCAAAATAGTGGACGGAAAAAGAAGCTTAGTAAAAGAAACCGACGGTATTGAAGAGGATTGTAATGTCTAAAAAGCGAACAATATCAGCAAAAATGACCAGAGAACTCAATCACCATCTGGATTCACCAGGGTGAGTGATTAGAGTCGTCAGAAGGCACCTTTATCAACAGAACATTTATGGCAGAGTAGCAATTCCCAACACACTTATCACAGAGTGTTTCCACTATTTTGATAACTATTACCTGTATCTAGGCCTTTAGTTCTGAAAACTTACCTGGAGAAAACTCCCACCCTCTCTTCTAAAGACTCACCATATTGCCCAAAATTACGTATTTTAAACTTCGATACCTCATCAGCAATAAGCCTTAGTGCCAGTTATTTTAAATTTTCTTTTCAGTTTCTTGGGTCATTTGGCCCCTAAAGGGCGTGTCCCCCCCCCCAGCACTGTGGGGTTTACGGATAAGCAGATCCGAGTCTGCATCTAACGTCTTCGAAGATTAAAACTGCGTTTTGAAAACTTTAATTTTGAAACTTTTTCGAGGGACGAGGGAGGAACGCCAAACTCCTCACCCCTTTTTCTAATCTTTCAGAGCTTAAAATTCTCGAATTGAGAATCCAACCATTCCCGATTTTCTTAACTAATCCAAAGAAACTTAAGCTGCATTTTAAAACTTTGATTTCGGAAAATTACCTTTCGGTGCCCACCAATCCCATAACGTCAACAAAGAAACACTAAAAAAGACTGATTTGAAAAAAAAAAATTGGATGCAAACCCAATCCGCCCTTTCTTCTAACTGTTCTAAAAAATGCCTGAAATAGCGATTTTTAACTTAAATTTAGCAATTTCCTTCAAGTGTGGACACTTATCCCCCCCTCCATTCTTTTATTTTTCTTTTGCAAGTATATAGAAATTAATTACGTCTTTTTTTTTCTTGAATTTAATTTCTGGTTTTAATTTAAACATTTTTGGATAGTTTAATGTATTAGCTATTTCACAACGAAAGGGCGGCAAATTGAGGAACCGCAATTGGGCGGCAAACACTGTTAGCTAAGCCACTGGCCTCCGGACACAAAAGTACCCTAGGACTCGTTACAATATTACTGCTAATAAATTTATTGATTTTTCTCAAGTATCTGAAAAACTGAAAAAAAAGAAAAGAAAAAATCTTACTTAATAATGTATAAAATTTTCCTTTTAACAATGTTATGGGGTCTCTGCACTAAGACTGCATAATAGAACACATGCAATCGTGTTAAAGAAATTTCGAAATTCATGATACATTAAACTAATTTAGTTTATTACGTGAAAAATAAGATTCTGTTTTCTTATTCAGATAGTCAGGGATGGATACAGGGGGAGGGTCATGATGGGGGTCACTCCCCCCCCCCCAAATTGTTGACAATATTGTATGTGATATAATTTAACAAGTGAATTCGAGATGGATGGATGTAGAGCATCATGCAAATATATTATTACACATTGAGTTCAAATACTTCATGAATAAATTGCAAGTGTTTTCCGTAAACTTTCTGAATTGTTCTCTATTTGTTTAGGTATACAGAGAGCTACTTGAAATAATGTCTCTTATCAATGTCTCTGATATTAATTTAAAAAGTTTGTGTCATACTAGGCACCTTATTTTTCGCCGATTTAAGTACTTGTTATTGACAACTAAACAGTATCGAAAATTATTAGCACCAAAACTTCATATTTATTAGCATTCACTCCCCTCCCCTCCCTAAAAGGCTAGTATGCATCCAACCCTGCAGGTAGTATTATCGTTGAAAAGAATGTTTTCATTGAAATGTGCTCTGTTTGTGGCCATGACGTCAAATTAATTGATGTCTTGCACGTGGAGCAAATCGACGTCTGAAGAGTGCTTTTGCACTTTAAATAAAATTTAAGTATCCGTAACTTCTGATTACGTGTTTTTGTTAGACCCTTGTTTTACGCGGGGATCACGTTCCTCGAAAATGCCGCGTAAATCGAAACCTCGTAAATTGAGACCTAATACTAGTGTTAAAATAGGGGTTTGGTTCCGTAGATAAAAATATACTTCATTCCAGTGATGACTCATTGTATGATACGTTTAATGTGTAGTTATATTCACAACTCCAACGAACTACAGGGGGCACTGAACTCACTGTCTAATGGCGGACTTAAAAACTAAAACAAACGCACATGGTAACGAAGAAAATGCTAAAAGTGTTGTGATTTTTGTTCGTACGAATGATTTTTTCGCTTTTTTCTTTTTAAATTAATTTTCAAAGTCTTGTGGATACTCTGGCCCACGTAGAAAGAAATGAGAATTCAAGAAGCATTACTAAACGTCAAAGAATAATGCAAACTACGTAGTTCGTAGTTCTAAGCAGCTATTTCCACGATGTTGAATTCGATATTTATCAATTTCTGATAAAACTAAATAATAATTGTAGCCTGACAAGAATAACAATTAATGCTAGAAAATTCAATATGACATTACAAATTGTTATCGAAAGAAGATGATACTTTTTTGCCTTGCTTGGCTAGCGCTTATTGTTTTCCATTTGTAGCTGAGTTATTTCTCTCGAATTCCCGAATCGGTTAATTTAAAAATTTTCTGTTTCGATTTCTCTAATTTCTGAGTTACGATTTAATTGTGTCATGTTATGCAAATCATCAACAAAATTCTCACGGATATATGGTGGTAGTTTTCTTTTCAGTTGATTGACCATTATTTCTTTTCACTTATCGAATTCTGTAATCTTGCTACCATTTTATTCCACTCATGATAAAAATTAAAAATGGTTTAACTAAAAATGCGAAATCTTGCCAAGGCTACTTTGCTCGCACTATACTAAAACTATAACCCTAAACAAATTTGGCGAAACCTTTCAGCTGAGAATAAAAGGAATAAAGTAAATTCTTTCTCGGTTATTCATTTTGTTCTCCGATAATATATTCAAGAAAATATTTTGCATACTGTCCATTCCAACTAAATGCTGCTGTAAAATATGGTAAGTTAAATTAATTTAAGATTAAAAAAAAACCCATATTCTTACAAATTCATACAAAACAATAATTTTTTTTACCTTGTATAACGTTATCCAAGTTTGTTAATCCAGAATTTTCGCTTTCACCAATTATTAAGGAAATAATGAAAACTAACATTATTTTGAGAAGCTCGAGAATACTACTAAGGGACGAATTAATTTCTGTAGCTGAAAGCAAACTAAGACACATCGATTGCGTTAATAAATACTCAGAACAAACTGCCTGTGTTTACGTCAACAGACACACGTGGAACGCAACGTGGCAATGTTTTAGTTTCATTTGCAGTTTTGTAAATCACCACAAGGTAGCGTATTCGAGCGCTGGAGTTCCGAATATTTTTTGCCAATGTTTGACATGCAGGGAAAGGCTTTATTTTGACAAGGCTGAACTGGATCCGATAAACTAACTGTTTTATTGGTAAGACTAATTTTAAGAGAATGAAGAAACGAAAATATGATCAATCATGAACGCTATCTACTGGAGTTTTGGGGTTAATCCACTGGAGTTAGCGTTGAAATTTCAAATATCAAACTTCGTTCAAAAGCAGAAGCAATTTTCACCTGTCATACCTTGACTGGCGATTTTCTAGGTAATAAAATAAGCATGTAGTAATGATAGCAACGATTATTGTTTTCTTTTTCTTTCGCTTTTTTAAGTTTCCCTATGTTGTCTACGAAAAAAATTAAATGTATTTAAATTTTATGTGTTTTGTTCCGCAAGATTCATTTTAATATAAGCGGTCCTCGGGCAAAATAAGCTTAGACACCATTGCATTAAACGATATGATTTTAGCAGAATATGCAGTGTATTTAATCATGGCAACACTCAATTAATGACAATGCCGCTTACCATGAGTGGGGCCTATTGAGTGAATCCATAATTTAATATATTATATGGTTTACTGAAAACCCACTTTTTTTCGCGAGTCGTAATTATTACGAAAATAAATATGCCGGTCATTTCACAAGCGGAAAATTTCGCGAGTTTTTTGTCAACAGAACCGAAGTTTGAGGGGGGGGGGGAAATCGCAATTTTTCAAATGTTAAGATTTTTGCAATCACGATGGGGACGCGAAAATCACGAAAACTAAAACCTCCCGAAAATAAGTGATTTTAGATTATTCATCACAAATTTGTGTTTCTTGCTGTCAGATTTTTTTTTTTTTTTCGAAATTTTTTTTCAATTTTAGAATAATCGAAGTAACTATAATTTTATCATCTTTGGGAACGAACGGTACTGCGAAGAAGAGTTTCTGTAGACTCGGAAATGTTGCATTGTGTTATCTACGGATACTGCCATAAAAAAAATCCCTTTATTTCGCCCTCCATTCTGTAAAATAACCGGATGATTGGTATTGCGTGACTACCATCTGTTTTCAGTTCGATTAATGATATTTCTGACCTTATCACAAACTAAATATTAAAACAAATCACAAATCTGCAAATACTTGAGATTTCTCATTTTTTACATTTTCCGAAAAGGAAACGTTGAATGTCAATTATTTTTTTAAGTGAAATATTACATACAAGCAATGTGAAATAATGAAATAAGAAAAAAAATAACCTTTGAAATTACTTAAAGCTTTCGGATCTAACATATTGCACGAGTGTTTTATTTGAAAAACAATCTAGCAATGATATACCTAGCGCTAAGCAATTGAAAATAATGATATCGATGAAGAAATGGAGTTTGTAAACGAAGATTTGTGGCAATTAACTAGAGGAGGAGTTGATAGGTAGACATAGTAAAGAACGGTTAGGACAATAGCAATTTATTTTGTTTCCACAACGACAAATCTTTTGAAAAGCCAAACTAACATACTACTGTGAACAGTATTACAGGAAGGTGACTTCTTTCAAAATTGATATAAGAAAAATAACTGTGTCAACATAATTCGACTCCCTCGAACTAAAATATGTGCATTTCTTGTTGCAAAGCTTCTGAATAAATTATTAGATAAACTTTGCATAATGGTACTATTAATTTTACATGAGCCTATTACTTAATGTTTATTTCAGCAGTAAAATGATATTTTTGATTTTCTTTGTCTGAAAATGGCACCAACTTAGCTTATATATTGTGATGAGGGAACAGTGAGACACCATAAATTCGTCTCTCACTGTTCCCTTGGTACTTTTTTTTTAAATCAAAGTGGAGAAATGTTGTGTTGAAATAAATTTAATTACAACTAAACTGTTGATGCAACTAATAACTTGAGGCGTTTAAAAGCCCTGCACCAAAAGTAACGGTATTTGAATGAATTTATGGCTGTTATAACTAAATACTATTGAGCAATTAACTGTATTTTTAGTAAGTCATGTCACATATTCATTTGCATTTCGTACTTATTGTATTCCAACACAAAGACTACAGTTAAGGCAGTTAGACATCCATCTTCATCAAGTGCCTACCCATCACAAGGTGACACTTTAAATCAAGTTACCTATCTAGAATCTCAGTTTTGAATGAATACACATTTACAAAACTTACTTTTTTGAGTACGCGGGTATCTAAAAGTAAAACCAAAAAAGCAAACAAAATGACAGACGTGGTCGAAAATTGAAAAAATGATCTCAATAGATAGCACGGAAAAGAATACTATGGAGCAAAATATGAATAACCAAAAGTAACCACAGTTAGTAAACGATATAAGAAGAGAAAAGAAGGTGGTCTGTTGATGAAAATGATGTGGATGACTGTGATGATGTAGACGAATCACCAGTTGGAGATTTCTATAGTTCGGATAAAGATCAAATTATTTATTTTAGTTTTAATTAAATACAACAAGAAGCTTAAAAAAAATTTTTTTTTTGTTTTTGTAGAGTTTACAAGAAAAGAAAAAAATATTATATGTTGGGAAAGTTAATAACATTAATGAATATGAAAATACATTTACGTGCAGCGGTGGAAAATTTTGTGAAAATTTTGTCTCTCCTCTTTTACTAGTTGTCATTGCAGTGTATATAGAAAACATTAAATTTGTCTTGACATTAAAATTGTCTCAAGCCAGTAACTCTTGCGAAAACCAGAGGGCATTAGTCAATCGTAGTTTTACAAGTTAATTTAGATTCCTTCAATGTTCGCCAATTCAAAAAAATATTAGTCTTGCTGTTCCCACTTAGCATGTCTTAGTGTTCCCTCTTAAGAGTGAGACCAAATTGCATTTTGTTATTATTTTATTTTTCTTTTATCTGATTTCGTAGTTTTTTCAGGACCACTTTCATAATACCTATTACAGTTACATGCCATTTGAAAAGAATTGATTTTAGTGTTTTCCAAGGATAAAAAATGTAATTGAATTTCAGTGTCTCATTGCAACCACACACTTCCACTACTTTCCAAAATTGTCTACCTAAAATTTATGCTATATTGGCACACCAAAAAGTGGAATTACTAAACAAAAGTGGGAATTAAGGGTCGGTCCATAAATGAAGTCACACTTTTTTTCACAATTTTTAACCCCCTTTTCCCTTTGTCTCAAAATGTCACACTCCATCTTACCTCCTACCTCTTTGTCACATTTACGTTTCTATTTTTCTTCTTATAAAAAAGGCGTGATGTCACACTTCTTGTAGCTCATCCCTCCCCTTTGTCACAAACTCACAATTTATTTGTATTTGTGATCATTCATAGATTCGTGAGAAAATTATGTTTTCCTTAAACTCAATATTAAATCTTACATAACAAATTCTCGTTTTTCCAGGAATTGAAAAAAATGACTTAACGCCATTTGGAAATAAGCTCTTCAAATTTACTTAAAATTGTGAGGTGGTGCAAAATTAAAACACGCGATTCAAAATTACCAAAAGGACTGGTGAATTTTTGTGCTGTGTATTGACAGTTCTGGTAAGCTGTAAAAGTAATCTATATCAATATTTTTCTTAATATGTAAACTGTAAAAGCACTGATTTTCACGAGGCTTTATTTTTCGAGATTTTCGCTAACACGTCATAATTATAAAATTTTAAGCCTCGTGAAATGTTAAATTTTTTTCAGTAAAACCCCACCTGACGGACACTCCTATTATGCGGGAAGTTTTTAATTCCTAATGTGTTAGAAATTGCCTAATGTGTAAGAAACCTCTCTCGTACGGACATCCCCAAATACGGACACAGACACTGTGTTGGGAGTTCTTTACGTGTATATATCCTTTCTTACTGACAAATAATTTCGGGAATAGAATAATTAAACATTAGAAAGTTTATGCAACATTTATAAAGCTGATGAAACCAACTTGTTTTAAAGAGCTCTGCCGGATAAAACTTGTCTTAGCGGACAAAAAGACTCTCTTTGCTAAAATAAAGAGAGTCAAGTATAATTGGGTGTTCCTTAGTTAAATCTTGTTATGTATTTTTAATGATTGCCATTACCCTCTGTCTCTAATCATTTATTTAATTTTTTAATAATCACTCAATGTGTGATTTATTCTTGTTTATATGGAGTTTTTCCACCTTACTTTAAGTGATATTGATTTTTGTTGAATGTAATTATGACAATTATGTAAGTTAAACTGAACTTTTGTCATTTCCCTGCTCTCATTCGCTTATTCCATGTAGGGGAGGGGGATGTCGACAATAACTGCTTTAGGCAAACACCACATTAAATCACTTTAAATTTCATTAAAATGGTGTTCTCTTTTCCCAGAGAGATTACAATATATTTAGCAAAATGTATTATTTCCCCCAAGCGTCATTCCCCTGTCGCAGTGTGTGCCATTCCCTGACCTGTTCAAACTGTGGTGTTTAGAGAAAATGACCCTAATGTGGACACCACGTATTTTGGTGGTCCCGGCGAATACATATGCATCATTCACTCTCCCTCTATAACGAACACTCCCATACTTTAAGTAGGGAAACATGAGGCAAAGTGAAATAGTGAAATATTTACTCTACTTTTAGCTCCACCTATCTGGTATTATTTTAACTATGTAGTACCACATGTAGTTTATTCCAGTCAGGAAAAAAATACCGCCGAAAATTAAAGCATTTGGTAATGCAGGCAATTTAAAAAAATTGATACTCATATTGTAATATTTTATTGTAAATCAAAAAATATTTTTGTTACTATAAAATGATTAAGTTCTTGTTATTGACATTTTAAATATTAATTGAAGCCTCTTAATATTCAATGCAGTAAAAATTTAATTAATACTGAGCTTATTTGTATTTTAAATAAATTGTACAATTATTCAAGTACATACGGGGCAAAGTGGATGGTACAAAGGGAAATAGTTTAATTTGCTCACTTAATTATTTTTATTAATCCCTTACGTTTTAATTTATTAATTAATTCACTTACATTCCTTCATTTAGTAGTTTACTTATTTATTTGCATTCATTCACTATTTTCCTATTCATTCTTTTACTCGCTCATTTATTTTTCTTCGTATATTAATTGATTTATTCATTTAATTATATTAGTTTATTGTTTCATTGTCTTTTCATTTATTCATTCAACCTTTTATTTACTGATTCTTTTGAACAAAAATATGTTTTACACTCGAATAGAAAATACTTCATTAGAAAAATATTTTATTTTCCACTTTGCCCCATGGAAAAAAGGGGGAAATTTTACCACCTTTTTTTTTCAAGACTCAAATTTACTGCCAAAAATTAAAAAATACTGTTTCAACGCAAGTTTTATTATAAAATACAATGTTCTTTCTTTATGTACTGTAATTTACAAAATAAATTTCCGATTTATTCATTTTGAAAAACTCAATCATCTTAATCATTTCACTTTGCCCCACATTCCCCTACTTTCGTTCGATCCCATGAGGATTTACAATAGAGATTTTACGATACATGTATAATCCACTTTCGGGTCTGTTCTTCGAAACTCGCGACATTTGCAGCTCGCAAAATCACCGATATCTTAATTTTCGTGAAAATTGCGGCTCGTGATAAAAAGTGCTTTTTCAGTTCATAGGTGCAAAAAAAAAAAAAAAAAAAAGTAAGCTTTGCTGTACCTGTCTATAATCGTTTTTTCTCTTTTTTTTTTTTTTCGTGTTGACAATTAGTTTTTGCTTTAGCTCGCAACTAACGAAAATGTATGCATTTCCAAAGCACCAACATTTGACATACAGAACGGAAATTAGCTTCTGCGCTGTATAAACAGCGACTTGTATCCGCAAACCACGCATCGCTAAGTTAGAAAGTTAATAATAGGTTTCGATGATAGTGAAACAAGCGATTCACAGTGGGCAGCGCTAGTGCGCACACCGAAGTGTGACAGACCACTGTTGTCCAATCCCTCTTTTTGCTTCCCTACTTTATCAGAACGATGGGGGCAAAAAAAAGTTAATAATAACATCTTTTTTAAGTACAAGGCTGGTATTTGTGCAGCTTTCCCGCCATTGTCATCCAGCTGAGTTGTATTTTATACAGGACAGACAGCACATGTCGATCAGAAAACCTGTCTTTTTATTTACTCATATTTAGAAAGTTTTTCTTCATATAGCGTTTCATTAGTTTTATTTAAAGGGAACACTTTTATCCTTCAGCTGGATATTTTAGTTTTAAATATTTCATTCATTCTTCCTTTCCATTTTTGTCTTTACTTTCTTTTTTTTCTGCTCCCCCCCCCCTCTTTTTTCTTTTCTTTCTTATTTATATATATATATATACAGTGGCTCCCAAAAGTGTTCGTACACCTACGACTTTCAATGAAATAGGCCATTATTCATTGGTTAGAATTAATGTTTCGGAATAGGTATTTTATTATAAGATCTATGATCTATTCTTAACAAAACTACATGAAAATTTTTAATAAAACATTAAAACATAATTTTTAAAAAATCAAAAACCAAAAATTGGCGGAAATTTTACCTCACAAAAGTCTTCGTACACTTTGAAAAAATGTCAAACAATTAGTAAATAATCTAACTTTTTACAAAGTTATTATTTAGTAGAATATCATGCAGTATCAACAACAGCTTTTAAACGTATGGGAATAGATTTCATTGTTTTTTTCTTTCTTTTTTTGTGTAATTTCTGAGTAAGTGTTCAGACGCACTTCGAATCTTACTGTTTCTAGTTCGCTTTTCGTTTCAATGGTGTATTTTTGCAATCCAGCTACTAGATATATCCAAATATGTTCCATTAAGTTCAAATCTGGCGATTGAGAAGATATTTCTAAGCTTAAGGACAGTTTTTGAGGCACCAAACGCAAACGCGTGCTTCTTGTCGTTATCTTGATAAAAAACAAAATTGTTTCCGATTACCAAATTTTGGGCTAATAGTTTAAAATTGTTTTTTAAAATATTTAGATAAACAGAATGATTCATTATTTCATCAAAAAATTCCAAATTTCCAAGTCCTGATGCTGTAATGCATCTTTACACTAGAACACCTTCACCGTCCTGATTAACTGATCCAACTAAGTTCCTAAGATTAAATTCCTCATTTTTTCTTCTATGTACAATTATACAACAATTTAACCCAAAGTGTTAAATTTATTTTCATCTATAAGTAAGACGTTGTTCCAAAACGTTTTGAGCTTATTTATCATTGATATTACGACGGAAAGCGTGAGCTTACTGTTTTTCGCACGAACAAGAAAATTTCTGCGGGATGAGGTCCCATTTAATCCAGCTAATCAGAGAACTTGGTGAACTATTTTAGGTGAAAATTAAACGTAAAATGTTTCATTCAATTCTGCAGAAACTTTTTCAGCATTCAAATGTGTATTTTTCATAATTTTTTTAACTGTAAACCTCCGATCACGCATTGTTAACTTTGCCAGTTGACCTTTTCTTACCTTGTTTTCGATCCGATTCCTTTCTTTAAAGCAATTTATCAAGCACTTTACTATATAATGGAATAAAGTAACTAATTTAGAGAATTTAATAATAATTAGAGTAATTAGAAAGAATGGTGTTTGTGGTTCTTTTCGAATACCAACCATTTTAAAGTAATAAGCAAAATATTAAGGAATAAATACAGAAAAAATTAATGCCAAATGACCTTTAAGAGTCAACACAATGCAAAAATAATAAAAAAAACGACATGTGATAACTTTAATCATGAATTTATTCGAAAATATTTCAGTGTACGATGATTTTTGTGGCGTATCTTTTCTCTTTCTCTGCGTTTTTTGACAAATTTCAAAAATTAAATCTGGCAATATTTTGAAAAAAATACTGCGTTTTATTCAGAATGGCATAGGAATGGTGTGAAAAAAAATTGGACTTCATATTCGAATTCAGTTTTGCGTTATTTTGGTTTTACTACAAAATTTCAAGGTGTACGAACACTTTTGGGAGCCACTGTATATATATATATATATATATATATATATATATATATATATATATATATATATATATATATATATATATGTATTCTTTCTCCATTTCTATGCTCTGTTGTTGATTGCTCCGTGTTTCTAAAAGTTATAATTCAGCTTAAATTTCAGCCTATCTTTTCAGATTTTTTTTTTCTTCATACTAAATACCACACAAAAAGAACACTTACAAGTTGTAATATTTTAATAGTTAATGCCATAATACGAAAAGCAATCATCAAAAGATAAATTATGTACACAGCAAGAAAGGTGCAAAATTGTAATGTTAAAAATGATACTATTGAAAGAAGAAAAAAAACTATTTATTTTAAAGCAGACAAAATGAACATGAAAATAAACCTTCATGATGAAATTAAACCAGCGGTTCAAAACCTTTTTTCCCTTCTGAACCCCTGCTAAAACCTGAACGAAGTTGGCGAACACCTTGTGAACTAAGTGATAAGTAACAAGCAACTCCTCCCCTCTTCCCCTTCCCACACACACACAATAAAATTTGGGAGCATTACTTTAGTTTGAGAAATAATGCTTTTTAACAAGAACAGAAATACTAATTGCAAAATATAAAAGTACAAACATTCCTACAAACTAAAATGACAGCTAGAAATTGATTGCAAAACAAAGTTAACAGAACACAAATACAGTGATATTTCTTTGAAGTTCAGACAACTTTGAAAAAATTGTTAATGGGATATTTGTGAAACAAATAAGTTCAAAGTTTGGATCAAATAAATATCTGAGTTTCAATTAATATGCCTCCTGTAGAAAATCCTTTTCCACATAGAAACGTTGTCCAAAGGTGTAATAAAATTTAAAAAATATTTTTCTGTTACAACAGCAGATTTACTTGTAACACTGAATCAAACGTCAATAAAAAAAATCTTTAAAAATACCTTTTAGGGAAAATGTCCCAGATAAACCAAATGATATTTTTTCTTCGAGTAAGAGTTCTTAAAATTTATATCTTCTTGAAAAGGACTGTGAATCCTGTTTGATAAGGTGTACATTAATCGTTTGAGTGCTTGTTCTTTTGCTATAAGTGTGGGATAAAACGAGTAGTTTTTATTTATTTATTTATTTTATAAATAATAGAAACGCCCGTAATTAACTCTAATTATCACCTAACCGGTTAAATATCACTAAAGATATTTTTATTCGCATTTATAACAAGAGAGTTTTTTTTGCAAAAAATTCATGAATTCCATTTTTACATACAGAGCAAACTAATTTTCATGATAAGATAAATAAATACCTTTGTGCTGAATAGTAAAGTCAGAACAAACAACGTAAGTAGAAGCACAAATTTGTAAATTACCGCAGACACGTGTTTCGGCGTTACAGGGAACGCCTTTTTCAATGCAAAAAATAATGAGCTTATGGATGAAAAGACATCCGACAAAAGCCAAGAGCAGATAAGCATGCAGCTTAAAAGATAAAAACAGCGGATTAGCCAAACACCAATGACAAAGTTGTAAACCGATAACGAACCAATAGGAATGCAAGCAAAGGCCAGGAGCTTTCCCTTAGGTACGAACCCAGAAAGAAAGAATTCAATTGGACAAGGATTAAGCCGAAGCTTAAACAAAAAGAAAAGAAATTGTCAGTAACCGTGAACCGCAAGAAAGGAAAAGCAGAATAGAAAACCATGAAATAAGATAAACAAAAACAAAAAATATTCGAAAAAAGGAAAAATAAAGATAAATAGAAGAAAATTGGGGGGGGGGGGTGTCAATCAAGACAAAAAGGCAAAAATAAACAAAGGAAGATAGATAAAAATGAGTGGGAAAAAAAGGGGGGTATTAAAGATATGAGAAAAAGGCGTTCCCTGTAACGCCGAAACACGTGTCTGCGGTAATTTACAAATTTGTGCTTCTACTTACGTTGTTTGTTCTGACTTTACTATTCAGCACAAAGGTATTTTTTTATCTTATTATTTTGGCTTAAACGGGCCTTACGTTTTCATTTTCCGTCTTTTATGCAATTTGTGTTTTTGTTTTTGTTTTCGGAATTTTTGTCTATTGTTGTATTTTGATCGTGACTTTTTACTTCTTGTTTCTTATTCATTCCGTTAGTGTTTGATTTTGTTTATTTTCATTTGTTTTGGTTTTGCTTTTGATTATGTCTCAAATCAATAGGTTTGCCAATCTTCGGATTAAGAAATTTCGTTTTTTGAACCATTTAAAATTTCTTCAAGAGTGTAGGCGCAAGAAAATTATTCCGAAGTTTATTTCTTTGAAATGTAATTTACCACGTTCTGTAAAAATTGACAAAGTAATCTTTCGGTCGAAATTGGCTTTACTCAGAGCTTCGATCCAGGAAACTAGGAAACATTTATCGTTTATTGAACGTGAACTTTATGATTTACATCTTTCGGTTTCTAATTCCATTCCCAACTTTAACATTATTGACAGAAATTCTTGGTCTAGAACCCTTCGTTCCTCTGATAAACATCAAATTGTTTTGAAAAAGAAATTAGCTATGCTTTGTAAATCTTCTCATGTCGTTCCTCTTGATAATTTACCTGTTGTTAATAAGAATGTTGTTGTTAATCTTTCTAGCGTTCCATTAAGTAATTCTCAAATTGAGGCTCTAAAATGTAATGATAATTTTGCTGTGAGTGTTAATCCTTCTTTTTCAAAGCTTATTGCTCCTGTTGAGAAAGCTTTTAAATTTAGTGCCTTAACTTCCTCTCAAAAAGATTCGATTCGGCATCTTATAGCTTCTAATATTGACTTTAACTCGAAAATTTCTAAACCTGTATTTGCCAATACTGTTAGCCGTTCTGTTAAAGACTTAGTTTCGAATTCTGATCTGGTTGTTACCAAAGCTGACAAGGGTGGCCAAATTTGTTGTTCTTGACAAATCATCTTATGTTGATAAAACTAATGATTTGATTTCTTCTGGACCATATGCTGAAATTTCTAAAGATCCTTGTGATAAAGAGTTAAAAACTATTGCATCTGCTGTCAAGTCTGTTAAGTCTATTCCTTCAAATGTTAAACGCTCTGTTGTTCCATCTATTGCTAATTGTGCTAGATTTTATGCTTTACCTAAGGTGCATAAAGCTGGTATTCCTTTCAGGCCGATTGTTTCCAATATTGGTACGGCTTCGTACAAACTTGCAAAATATTTAGTCTCTGTGTTTTCTCCCCTTAGGAGTCACAATTTATTTACTATTAAAAATTCTGTTGAGTTTGTTAAAAAAATTCATAGTTTCGTTCCAAATAATTCTTTTATGGCTTCTTTTGATGTGAACTCTTTATTTACGAACGTTCCCGTCGAGGGTTCATTGTTATGCCTTCGTAGAAGACTTTCTGAATTTCATTTCACCAATACGGAAATTGAGGATTTAATTTTCCTTACCCGTACTTGTCTTAAGCAATGTTCTTTTGTTTTTAATGGGAATTTTTATATTATGTTAGATGGTCTGGCTATGGGTAACCCACTTAGCCCCATTCTTAGTGATATTTACATGCATTATTTTGAGGTTAAGCTGTTCCAAAAACTGCAGTTCCAATTTTATGTTCGGTATGTTGATGATTGTTTTGTTCTAATGAACCAGAATCAGTTTGAGAGTGATGAGGTTTTATCTATTGTAAACTCCATTGATCCTCATATTCAGTTTTCTTGTGAGAAAGAACGGAATAATTGCATTTCATTTCTTGATGTACTTGTTTCTCGTACTGAAATTGGTTTTGAAACTACTGTTTATCGCAAACCTTTTGCTGTCTCTTTACCTCCTCATAGACTATCGTCTCATCCTCCAAATCAAAAATATTCTGCTTTCAATTCTTTTGTTTATCGCGCAATTCATATTTGTTCTTCGTCGGAACTTCTTAAAGTGGAACTTAATTATCTTAAAGCTGTGGCAATTGATAGAGACTATCCGCCAACTTTGATTGATTCCATTTATAAAAAACTTTCAAATAAATCCCAAACTAATGTTCTTAACCGAACCTTCATCAAAAAGAATTTGGTTGTTTTGCCATTCTTTCCATCTGTAAGCTATCAGGTTGCTAAGATTCTAAAACGTTTCCAATTCCAGGTGGTGTTCTCTCCTATTAATAAACTTTCATTCTCTTCTCTTAAAGATCCTATTCATCCTCTTAATTGTTGTGGAATTTATAGAATTAATTGTAGTTGTAAACTTGCCTATATTGGACAGACTCGGCGTGCTTTAAAAATTCGCTTGAAAGAGCATCAAAATTATGTGAAAAAACAGCAATTAAACAAGTCTAGTATTGCTCAACATTGTTGGGATTCGAATCACTCTTTTGATTTTAACTCTTATCAGATTATCCAAAAATGCCCCAATTCATCAGATCTTGACTTTTGGGAATTGTTTCATATTTTGAGGAACAGTTCTAACTTAGTTAACGATCTTAGTTCAGTTCCATATTTTTCTAACATTTGGCTCTCATATCTTTAATACCCCCCTTTTTTTCCCACTCATTTTTATCTATCTTCCTTTGTTTATTTTTGCCTTTTTGTCTTGATTGACACCCCCCCCCCCCCCCCAATTTTCTTCTATTTATCTTTATTTTTCCTTTTTTCGAATATTTTTTGTTTTTGTTTATCTTATTTCATGGTTTTCTATTCTGCTTTTCCTTTCTTGCGGTTCACGGTTACTGACAATTTCTTTTCTTTTTGTTTAAGCTTCGGCTTAATCCTTGTCCAATTGAATTCTTTCTTTCTGGGTTCGTACCTAAGGGAAAGCTCCTGGCCTTTGCTTGCATTCCTATTGGTTCGTTATCGGTTTATAACTTTGTCATTGGTGTTTGGCTAATCCGCTGTTTTTATCTTTTAAGCTGCATGCTTATCTGCTCTTGGCTTTTGTCGGATGTCTTTTCATCCATAAGCTCATTATTTTTTGCATTGAAAAAGGCGTTCCCTGTAACGCCGAAACACGTGTCTGCGGTAATTTACAAATTTGTGCTTCTACTTAATTTTCATGGTTTAATTCCGTTGAATTTATTTACAGCGTACTTTAAACTGTCGCAAGCTTTATCCACACAGGAACTTTTTCTTACATTTTATTTTCTTTTTCACAATTTCTATTTAAAAGAAATGCTACCCCAATTCTATTTTTCTTCAATAACTTTTAATTTTCTTTAACAAGATTTAAAAACTTTATCAGATTAATATAACATTTTTCCAACTACGATTGAGTAAATAGCTCATATTCGAGGAAAACTTTTGTAGGAATAATTCCGAGGGAAATTAAGAATAACAAGAATTTATTCATAAAAATGTAAAAATAAAATACAAAATGCCTCATTTTATTTTTGAAACTAAGTATTATTTCTTACATCTTTTCCGGTTTTTTTTTTTCTGTGCACCACGCGATAGCAATTAGTCTGAATTTGAACACCTGCGTTCAAAAACGGACGCTAAACTACACATTATAACTATAGAAATATTTGTTTCGCAGAGCATGGTAACAGCACTAAGTTTTATTCCGGCGTCCGAGGGGATCCGTCCTTTGTTATTCACCTGATTAAACACTCTCCTGCACGAAAATTAGTTAGTTACATTTCAGCTGGAAATCCCCACTCAAAATAAAAATAAATAAACAAGTATATAAATAAAAACGGCTACTAATGATTATGATAATGACTGAAATTCAAGTGATACATTTTCAATGTCATGCTCAATGGCAGCTGGGGCAAGGGGGAAAACTGCCCCATCACTTAAAAAGTAAAGGGTGCTTGGCCCCTCACGTTTCAGAGTTAAAGATTAATGATCGATTGAACAGTGTTTTATTACAGGGAGGATTAATTTATTACACGAAAGAAAAACTAAGAATTACAAATAAATGGACAATTCACATATTATTCCATATGGTACTTAGAATCCTCCTCATTTTTGAGGCCATGTTCCATATTTTTAGAAGTCTTTTAATCAGATATGTTAAAATCAAATAGTATAGCCAAATTTTACACACACACACACACAATATATATCAGCTTCAGGGGAGCTGCGCCTTAACCTCGCTCACTTCTTTTGACCCCTCACTATTTGGTGCACCAGCCGCCTATGATCATATTTTCCAAATTAATTTTATGACTGAAGTAACAATAAACGTCAACAAAATGAAGTGAATTACATTTTATATACAAAGCTCAGGACTTAATTTCGACGAGCACTGGCTCTTCTTTTTACTAACACGCTTTTATTGGCTTCACCTGTATGTATGTACGTATGAATGTATGTACTTTGTACTATTTTGTAACGGAATCTTGCAACTCAAATTTCACCCACGTCTTGCGATCAAATTCTTTTGAAATTTGGCACGCGACCTCAGACCCGATGATAATGCAATATTCTATAATCAAATTCATTAATTACCTATTAATTGTTAGTTTATTTTCAATTTTAATCAATATTTTGGCAAAAATCCAACAATGTGAAAAAGAAAACTTTTAAAAATATTCATTAAAAAAATCGTCGCAAAAATTATTTAAAAATATCTATAAAAACCTTTGATTTTTCTGAATCAGACAAAATTTGTTCCAATGTTTCAAGGTACTGTACATACATGAGTAATATTTGTTTTTAACTAATTTCATGCCAAAATTTAGGTGAGCCTTCAATTGGCAATTCATGGTTGATCAGGAAATTGTCGAACAAATTCTTTTTTTTTTTTAAATGTACCACAAATTTTCAAAGTAATCTAAATATGATTTCCGCACACTTACCTTGATGACTGACATAGATTAGCTGGATTAGACAATTATTCTATCGGCGCAGTTGAACGCTTTTAGAGCTCGGCTATTATACTTTCAGGGAGTGTAATGATTCAGTTTTGGAGTTCGAAAGACCGCGTTTCGCATACTGCCCGAGACCTTTAGTTGTTGTTTTTTTGGACAAATTTTCATGAATATAAAAGATTTTGAATTATGTTAAAATAAATATTTTTTCGTAAACGAGTTAAATTTAACAGAAAAAAAAGAAAGAAAAGAAAAAGAAAATAATAGTTTAAAAGACTAAAAAAAAAAACACGCTTTTGTTGCAAAATGAACTAAAAAGTAAAAACATAATCTCTGGATGATCAGTATATGAAGTAATCGACCAATCACTTAATTTTAATATAATACAAAAAAGCGTGAGGGGCTTCTTATCAGTTATCTTGAATTTCTTCCATTTGTTGTCCATGCAAAAATATAAATTGACAGCACCCCGTGGTTGTTTTATTACATTAAAACTAAGTGTTTGGTCAATTACTTTATATACGTATCATGCAAATATTATTTTTTTACTTTTTAGTTCATTTTGCTTCAAAAACGTGCTTTTTTTTCCGTTTTTTTTAAACTATTATTTTATTACTATACATTTTTTTTTAAATCTTCACCAGCTTCATTTAATTTTAAGAATGGGGTAGTTTCCAAAAATTTTAAAGTATCTTTTTCTGAAAGAGCATGTTTAAAATCGTAGGATCTGGCCATTTTTTAAATAATTTGCTTAAGTTTAATATTTTTTAAAAAATAGTACTTAAATCGGAGCGCTTTCATTGTTTACGGCTTCTGCCGATGACATCACAAATAATGAAATGCTATTAAGGGTGGCCATTCACAGAACAAAATATTTGGACAACGTCAAGACAGTGGCGTTGCTAGAAATTCCTTCTTTTTTAAAAAAATATTTTTAAAACAGCAATGGGGTCGTTTCCAAAATTTTAATAGTATTTTTTTCTGAAAGAGCATGCTTAAAATCATAGAATCTGACCATTTTTTAAATAATTTCTTTAAGTTTAATATTTTAAAAAAATTGCTTAAATCGGTACTCTTTTATCATTTAACGCTTCTGCCGATAACATCACAAATGATGAAATGCCATTCAGTGTTGCCATTCAGGGTCCAAAATATTTGATTCGCATCTTTACTCACGTGTATTGACAACGATATGGTTGATAGCAAGCGTAGAACGCAATGTTTAATTCGCTTCTTGATTATCATAAAAGTGGAAACGCTGTAGAAAGATGCGCGGAAATGTATCATTTGTAACGTCATCAAGACCACGACTAGTTTGAAAAATCAGACATTTTAAAAAATTAATTAAAAAATAACTGTTGGGAAAATAAAAGTATTTTCTGTGCCCATGTTATTATTTTTGCTTGTTCTATCAATTTCGGTGACTAAAAGTACTTTTGACTGAAGGAAACAACCCCATTGAAATTACATTCACCGTCATCTAAAACAATTCGAAAAAAAAAAAATCATGCAAAGATTATTGCCATTTTCATTCTGGAGTTCTAAAAAATTTTCTCAAAAAATTCTCTAAGTGTATTAGTATTTGACACTCTGCAGTTTTAAATGATTATAATTCTTTATATTTTATGACAGAACAGTCATTTACGTGAACTTCTAATTTGTGTATAACTCTCATTTGTTTTAAATTAAGAATAGGGATGTGCATAAAATAAACTAAGACGGAAAGATCAATTTTGCCGAGTTCACTAAAGAGTAATGAAACCTAAATTCAATTAACTGAATGTTTGATCGCTTTAGGGACTTAAAAGAACAAATTTGGTTGCTGTCATTCCCATCTAACTTTCTTCCATCAAAATTATATCTAAATCATCGGTCACCGGACGTCAATGAATAAGTTACGAGAAGCGCACTTGTCACTTCAATGAAGATTCATAAATTTTGTGTTGAAAAAAGGAGCAGAGAAAGGCAAAACTTAATAGTGTCTAACCTGTTACCTATCTTTTAATTTTTTGGAGTATAATGTTTTTATTTCAAAACAATAGTGCATATTTTTTAATATAAAAGCATCTACCACATACACTTATGCTTATGATGTAACTGGACGAGTCCAATGTTATTTGAGGATATTTTTTTTTTCTCTAAAATGAAACTATACTCACGAAATCAAAGTTTCGCCACTGTTTTTGGTTAAAGTATTTTTTTTTACTTTACTAATTATAAAATTGACTCTTTGCAGCTGTATAGAATATTCTGCAATGTTCTTGTCATATTGCAAACCCAAAAATTGATCTAGTTTAAAGTTTAATGGGCGTTTCTCAAAAGTTGAAGGATTAATGATTTTTAACAATTGCTTGAATCTATAGAAAAATTCATAAAATTTTGAATCACATCTACAGACCTGATTTAGTAATAGGCCCCTTGAATCAGGGGCGTAGCTAAGGGGGGGGTTTTGGGGACAAACCCCCCCCCCCCCCCCGAAAAGTTAGTCTCAAAAAAAAAAAAAGAGAAAAAGAAGAGAGAAGAGAAAGAAAAAAAAAGAAGAAAAGGAAAAAATTCCAAGCGATTATACACACACACACACACACATATATATATATATATATATAAAAGAAGTAACCCCCCCCCCCCCCCCCGAAAGTCGGGTCTAGCTACGCCACTGCCTTGAATGTATATTTGTTTACCAATATATGGCAAGGAAACATTGTTTTCCAACATTTTCAAGGATAAAGAAAAGATTTTGGTTAAGAAATTCCGCGATATTACGTAAAAAAGAACTCATCTTCCAAATTGATTTTCATTGACAATTAAGTTGAGGCCTAAGTGAAATAAAGGATGATTATCATTTGTTTAGACCAGGGATTCCCACGCATCATATCACATTGTGGCACGCAGCGGAGTATGAAGAGTGGCATGCGAAGACTTAATAAACTTTTTTACAAAATGAGAAAATAAATGTCGCTTTCTGGAACTTCGGTCAAACTCTAAAACCCCCTATACTCATATTCAAAGAAAAATCTTTAAAATTTTGTAATTTATTTGTATCTAATTGTAAATGTGTATATAATGCGTCAAAGTATAATCTTATTGCTTTATCTAGAAATGTAGTGTTAACTGTGACATTACAGACATTGCGCAGTTAAGCTTATATTTGTGTGTTTCAACAATAATAATTTCGATATTGCTGAAGAAGGTTTTGGTTTGCGCCAACTATTTTCTGTTAAACTTATCCATCAACTAGAAGTGTTTGTGACAAGGAAAGACCTTGAACTTGTCTTCTGTTGCTGGTCCTATAATGCGCTGTTTTAACAAAATACGAGCTCTAGCTCCTATTTTGTAAGAGTTCTAAATCGGCGAGCTCTTCCCGTACTGAATTTCTCCGTCACTCAGACTCAACGTGCTATTTGATAAAAAATCACATAACCAACCCATAAGTAAAAAATTTTCGCTTTTTTATATTTTTCAGTATGTTGAAAGTGGCACGCGAAATATTTTTTCTGAAGAAAGAGGCAGAGTGGCACTCTTCCCAAAAAGGTTTGCAACCCTAAAGTCCCAAACTGTAGAATAAGCAGAAACCCGACCGCCATCTCGGGGCTAAACGATGCTTTCTTCCAATGCCTACTGTGGTGAAGTAGCGTGTTTTGCTTCTTGGTTGTGGTTTCTTATTAACTCCTTGCATGGCCACACTAAATTTCACTTACGCTAAAAGTCCATGACGATTGCTGAAACTCATGCAACAAAGAGGGCGCTAGAGGGAACCCCTGTTTCCATTACGCAGCCATTGATTAGTGGAAGCAGGGGCCTCCGTTCAGCACGTCTTGCGGTCAAAATAGGCGACGTCCAATCAAAAATAAACAAACACTGAAACGTTGACATTGATTGGTGGATGCATGAGCGGATTATAGTTGCATTGGTTTAACACAGAAAAATCATAAATTCTCAAGGCCCGTTAAGCGTCAGTGTCATCTAGTGGGGCCATATGCTCCATGTTAATTTGTTAATGCACAATCACGAAGCACCACAATCAAGAAGCAAAACACGCTACTTTTTTTTTCAGATGTAGGAAGAAAGCGACATCTAGCCACAAGATGGCGGACGTGTCTCTATTTAAGCTGCGATCTATTGCTTTAGGCCACCCCTGGTTTAGACCCTCAGTGTACTGTAGGCTGTAGCCAAGCATATGCAATGAGAAAAACCGAAAAGGTGCGTAATTGCAACTCTACAGTACACTGTAAAAAATTCCGAAACGGTACTGAGTATTTTCGTGCTACGTTTCGGGTATTCAATGATTTTTATCCTCTTCCTGGAAAAATCAAGTATCATTGCAAAAAGTTGCCTGAGTTGCTGCAAGTTGCACGAATGCAGACTTTTCACTGTTGTGAAAAATATTTTTAGCTCCCAATTTAAAGATTAACTGACCGTATTTATAAAGTGTATCGGCTTCAGTTCCATTACTGCCCGCGCCCAGACTGATTAAGCTCCCAAAAGGAGCGAATTAATCCACGGCCTACGTAGCTCTGCAAGAGTTGCAGGCGAGTGAAACTCTTGATACTTACTTGCAATTCTGTCTTAGCTTTGGCCATGTTTGCAATACTACTTTTGGAGCTTCTTTAATAAATCAGGAAGGTGCCAAGTTATTATATTAAAATATATATCCTAAGTTCCTTCCCGTATCCTAAGTTCCTTATATCCTAAGTTTACTAATTTTCCAAAGACACGACTGGCACAGGAAGATTTCTGAATTTTTTAGGAGGCTTCCAGGATAATTTCAGGAAGGTTACTGAATTTTAGCGGAAAATATTCCGAGTTTTTACAAGATATGTTACTGGCAGAAATTGGGCACATCATCATTATTTTCCAGGAAGGTTTCTGAATCGTTTTTATAGTGTACTTTCCTCAGTTCTACAGACTCTTACAGGTGTGCCAAGCCTGCTAACCCAAAATGGCCCCTCCTCAAAATCACATTTTTTTTTTTAAAATCATACCCATTGAGTCTAAGGGTCGACCAATACCAACCTACGGCCCTTTCTGTTTAGCAAACAGAAAGGGCTTGTGAACTTAGGGACCGGTCCTCCCCTTGAGAAAGTGTCGGTCCCTGGTTCACCTTTTTTCATTTTTATGTTCTTGCGTTTTGCATCTTCAATTTTATTTAGATTGTTTATTCATTAATATATATATATATATATATATATATATATATATATATATATATATATATATATATATATATATATATATATATATATATATATATATATAAAAAATAAGCAAGCCAAATTCCAAATATTAAACAAATTATATAAAAATAATGATGATAAAAAGGAAAATTGCAAATAGCTATTAAATAGGAAAAGATAAAGTATGAATCCAGAGCTCATCAGCCGTGGAGGATTCATTAAATATGGTCAAAAGACCAAAATTTTTTAACTACGAACTAAAAGAGAATGTTTAAGCTCCGGTACATGCAATATAGAGTAACATTTGGCAAAAGCACCACATGCTAAACTATATTTTCCTCCAATGTATTTTAATTTTTTTATTATTCGATGATATATTTTTTAATGTGGAGATGTCACGACCCCCTAAGAAATGCTTCGCGACCCCCTTGGGGGTCGCGACCCACAGGTTGGGAACCCCTGCTATAAATGATACATAAAAGATGGCGCATTACGAAATATAGGTGAAACAAGTATGAGAAATACAACGCAAAATGACATTTCTTGAGCAAAATAAATAATCACTAAATGTTTAAGAAATGCTTGAAACGACGAGGGACGAGGACGGGGGGGGGGGGGAGTCGCCCTCTGATTTTAGAGTAATTCGCAACATTAAACTTCGGCCCTCTGCCACATTTTTTCAATGCAGCAGAACCGCTATCACCAACGCCTCGGAAGAGTTTCTGAATCTACTTCAGCAATTCCGAAGAAAAAATTCAAAAGTCTCTTTGATTTTCGAATTGAGTCACCATCCAAAACGTCTTTAATCAATTTCGTACATTAATGATCTAAATTCTGCCTAAACAATAGATAAAGCTTGAAAAAAAAATCTCTAATTTTTATAAATGGTGTTAGTTTTAAACAACTCGGAAGTACAAATAGAATTTAATTTCAGACGCCCATTTGCCACCGCAAGCGTTTCCGAACGCTTGCGATGACATGTTTCGGAATGCACTCTTGGTCGTCCACCAGTTACTCTATTCGAACATACGGAATCGTATAGGTTATTCTACTCGACTCAGCCTTCAGTTAAAATAGTTTCCTTCTTTTCTTTTTTAAAATGGCAACGGTTTTTCCGTCGGTCGGAGTTCTGTGAGTTGTCATTTGTCGTGTAGTCGGCTCATGTAAATTAAATATATTCATAGTGCAATATATGTATGTACATTTTGATGCATCTGAATTATCTATGACACAAAACTGAGCTTTTCAACTTTGTTTCTATTACTTTTTTAACTCATTTTGATTTCAATCTTTTTATTTTCTACAAACTTTTATATTCAATCATTTGTGTAACATGTTTTGTTTACATTAATTTTTAGACCTGGTATTTGTTATTTGATGCTGATCTGAGTTTGATAATTTGAAATTTGAAAACTCATTTGATCCAAAATGGTAAGTTTTATCTAAGAACTAAATATTTCATTGAAACTTTAAGTTGATTATTTAAATCTTGTCACCCTCAAAATATGCATTATATTTTCATGGATTGCATCAATATAATGTGCGTAACAGTATTTTTTGAAATTGTTAACAGAAATGATTTGTCCGCATTTGATTTTTACTATGGAATTATTTCCTACAGGTACTTCTAGCAGCTAGCGTAACAACAAAATCTGGCAAAGGTAGAGTAAATATTTTGGAAAAAAAATAAGATTGTTCTGTTACCACCACAATTTTGAAACTTTCTTCTCTTTATTTTTTAGCCCTGGTATCGCGGCAATTTGTAGAAATGACCCGTGCTCGTATTGAAGGTCTATTAGCTGCTTTCCCTAAATTGTTGAGTTCTGGTCGTCAACATACCTTTGTTGAAACTGAGAGTGTTCGTTATGTTTATCAACCAATGGAAAAATTATATACTTTGCTGATAACAACTAAAGCCAGCAATATCCTTGAAGATCTTGAAACTTTACGCCTGTTTACAAGAGTGGTGAGTTGGATGACTACTTATATCTGTATCTATACATCTATCTATCTATATTCTTATATAGTGTGTACAATTCTACTTAAGAAAATTTCAAGAAACAACTAATTTGAGACATAAGTAAATAAACGAGCATGAAGATAAACTGTTGTGCAGACAATATCACCATTCAACTTAAGTTTAGCATAAAAAGTGCATCATGAACTTAATCAGCAAGATGTTAAAAACTGATTTATTGATCCAATCTGTGTAAAAACCATCAAAACTCTTCAATATATGAACTTCCTGCAGCTAAACATGTGCAAAGTCCAAATTTTTATGCTTAAAAGGCACCCTGGAAATCTTTGCCTGGGATGTCCTTAAGGAACTTTGTAATATGGGCTTGAATGTGCTCTGCAGAATTCCAATATTTTTCTTTGAGTTATTTCTTCAAGCTGGGAGGGAAACTAAGAAATCACTCAAAGCCTGGTTTGAACTAGGGGAAGGGGGGGGGAGCACTTTGATCTTGCTCTGGACCAGTTTGTTTCACCATTTAGCTTTGCACATGCGTTCCATATTTACATTTGCAAATCCTCACTCACTATCCCATATACTGCAGATGTTGAAATCATCAGCCTCAGGAGTAGAAATTTAGAAAAATAATGCAGCGGATCAATAATTAGAAAATTACTCTGGTCCATACACAACTTTTAGCTGTCCATTCTTGTGTCCTGGTTCGAAATACTGAAAACTTACAAAAGTATTTAACGAATATATGACTGCCCCAAAGCAGAATACTTTATGATGTTCTGCAGCGTAAAATCATTTGACCTGCAAGTACTTCAAGCAAAAACGTGACATTTTCTACAAATTGGGTGCCAAAAATCAAAATCGTTTCATATAGGAGTTGTTTTTTTTTTTTTTTTTTTTTTTTTAACTGGAATGTTGCTATTTATTTCTGTGGAAATGAGATATTTCTGGAACCATCACAGCTTTCAACCAAATGACTAATTAAAGAGCACTGAATTTGGAAAATTAGTTGATCATGATAACTATAGAATCAAAGAAACTTTAACAAGGTGCCAAACCTAAACCGATTGAGATTCTCCTAAAATAGTTGTATGCTTTCTGAAATGCATAGAAAGAGCAAAGATACAAAATTTTATAAAAAGTAGAACCTAAATGTTAAACCACATTTTTTGGGTTAAATTTACATGGCATGAAGTAGCAATTACAATAATGTTACTAAGTAAAGAAATTACTAAAATAATAAATAAAATGAGTCGAGTTTGGGTTGTATATAATGAAACACTTCAAGACTTTCTAAATAATTGAAATATTTTCTGGATGCAAAGGGATTAAAATCTCAAACAAGACAATCTCCGGCGATAACCGTGTTTCAATGTTGGCATCTTTCCAAAACATACCTGTTTGGCGGAAATTGTAATGGGTGAAGATCGATTGGGAAAGTCCTACAAAGGACCCATTGAATTCAACATCGCGAGCTTTCCACCAAATTATTGTATTTTACGAGAATTTTAGATTTTCTTCTAATTTTAAGAAATGTGCAGAATTTCTACAAAATTCTATCTTAAGTTGGAGGATATTTATAGAAAATCTGCAGTTTCTACAGATTTTCTGCACCGCGGTTTCTGCAGAAAATTTCAGTTTTCCTCTCATATTTGTACAGAATTGTACTGCAGTTCAGGCATCTGTTCTGCGACGTACGTCGCAAATTTAGTACTATTCTGCTTCGGGGCATGATTAATGGAGTCAATTAGCAGTTTTGAATAGACTTGTTGTCTGGGTTTGTTGGGGAAGAGAAAGACACAACACTCATCTTTCTGTTTACCAATGCTGGTAAAAAAATTAAGCCAACAAAATCTTATCTGTGTTGTTCTTTTGGAGGAAAGGCAATTGGTTGGCAAAAACAATGTACAGTAGAACCTTGATTAAACAAGGTTTCTGTTACTGAGCCAATAATGAAGTCTTTTTTTTTGTAAATAGGTAAGTTGCTAGAAAAACGAGGTGTTTTATTTCTTTTTCAAAAAATAATGAAATTTAAATAAAGTGATGAATTTTTAATTTTAAAATTTCATGTTCTAGATTTTTTTTTTTTTTTAAATGCAACTTTCAATATTCAACTTGACGTTGTAAGAAAATTCCATTGACTTTTTAAAACTTTCAATCAGTTATTTTCCTACTTTAATTTTCTAACTATGAAACATTATACTTTCATCTTTTAAAAATATTCTATTGATTTTTAACTAGATTTTAAAAATTTGCAATCCTGACAAGTTTTTATACAAAGTTACCATTAATCGAGATTTCCTAACATCCAAGGCACTATTATTTCCACTTAGCTCAGATAATTGAGGTTCTACTGTATACCAACAGAGGCTGTATTTGATTTATGCTTTAATATTTAGTCATTTCTTATTATTTATTTTCATATTATTGATTTATAAAAAGTATGTTTTTCTAAAGCTTTCAAATTAACTTTTTTTTTTCACATTGATTATTCTTATGAGTTATCGCACTTATTGATATTTTATAGATACCAGATTACTGCAAATCCATGGAGGAATCTGATATAATCAATAATGCATTTAATTTAATATTTGCATTTGATGAAATTGTAGCACTAGGCTACAGAGAAAATGTTAACTTAGCTCAGATTAGAACATTTGTTGAGATGGACTCTCATGAAGAAAAAGTTTATCAAGCAGTAAGACAAGTAAGTTCTAAAGGGTCTCAAATTTACATATTGACGAGCTTAAGAGATGTCAATTGTGCTAAATGATTGATAAAATTACTTCTATTGACATTTGTGTCTTGTAATCTCTTTTATAAATGCCTTATCTTGTATTCAAATCCTGCTAGTCTGATTTTTAATCCCAGGAGAAAGTAGGAAAGTGAAATAGCATTGCAATGTCTTTAAGAGAAAATATTCAATAGTGTCAAATTATTAGCATTTGGAAACTCAGAAATAGGCAGACCTTAGTCATTATTTGCCACCAAAATTTTTAATTTGATGTCTAGATTTCAAACCGTAGGTGCTAAATCTGAGGCCTAAAGTTTTGGATCACTTGGAAGCTTCTCTGTTCTGACTCATTGTGATTAAGATCCGTGATTGGCCCAAAGGATAAATTTAAAAGTAATTTTTAATTGCACTCAATTTGGTGCTTAAAAAATCATTTTCTTTTGTATATTTTACAAATATACTATCGGCAGTGTCTTTATTGCAACAGTGCATATCTGCAACGAGTTAAATTAAAAAATATATTTTTCTTTTTGAATACATGCATTAAAAATGGTACCTAAGTTGTTTGTTTTGATGCCTAAAAACTTTTACTAAGAGCCATCATGACGCCTGGATTTAAACTCTTATTTTTAACTGTTTGGAAAGTGTTAACCTTCTGAAATTACTGCAACTAGGTTTTTTTTTTAAATTAATTTTTTTCCAGTTAACTGTACCTGTTTTCACTAAATATTGTTCTTAGTTATATAGTCTTAATGCAAATTTAATGTCACTGAAATTAAGTTATGGTTTCATTTCTTTCTGTAAATGATTTGTTTATTTTCTACATTTGAAGCATGCAGTTTTTTATGCATGTTTTCACATTGTTTGTAAAATAATTTTAGGGACTGTCCATTATCGATGTTGCACTTTCTTTCAACTGTTTTGATTTCAACCCCCTTTTTTGTCACAAAGTTTCACACTTCACCTTATGTTCCCTTGTCCTTGTTATATGTTAGGCTGTTTTTCGAAAGCATGTTCTTGTAAAAAATAAGTGATGTCTCTTTCTGTTACTCCCTCCCTCCTCCCTTTTTTCACCAACTCACAATTTCATGAACCTCTCCTCAAAGCATGACATCAGTTGTAGACAACCCCTAAAACCAACAGTTTAATTTCCTACTT
Source organism: Uloborus diversus (assembly GCF_026930045.1). Lineage (NCBI taxonomy): Eukaryota > Metazoa > Arthropoda > Arachnida > Araneae > Uloboridae > Uloborus > Uloborus diversus. Next base: position 79,544,455 of record NC_072737.1, on the reverse strand, counting down.
TTCAAAGAATTTTCAATATTGATAAAATAATGACTTTATCCCCCTTTTTTCAAAGATAAAAAAATCAAGCTTTTTGTTTTGTTTGTTATTTAATCAGACTCAAGAAAAGGAAGCAAAACAGAAAATGAAGGAAAAAGCTCGAGAGCTGACCAAAGCCAGGCAGGAAGCTTCCAAGAAGGGTCGCAGTCCAGGCTTTGGGTCAAGCAGCAACTTTGGCTATCCCCCTTCACCAGTGGTTGGAGATGCAGCTCCAACTGCACCCGACACTCAGACCAAACAGACGTATCCTACGCCAAGGTAGTATTGGTGTCAGCATTATGCAGATAATTACTTAGCTGCTTTTAATTTAAAAAGAAAAAGAAACAGTTTGATGAGGTCATTAGTCATATATTCTTGAAGGTTACTTTAACCTTGTTTTCTATTTTATTATTTTTTGTTGTGAATTCATATATGTTTTATTAGCTAAAGAAACAGTCAAATTTGCTTATGACGAACACAAAGGGACTGCGGTATTTGCTCTAGGGGTGTTTGTGATTTGAAATTTCTGATAATTTTTTTGGGCTGACAACATATTCTAAAACTGAAATAAAATTTTTAAAAATAATTTTTTAACGTTTTTTTTTTTTTCAATAATTTTTGTTCATATTTGAAAAGTTTTTAGAGATGGGGGGGGGGGGGGGGAATAGAGCTTCCTCATAGTTTCCAAAAATTTCACTCATTAGAAAATTTTACTTTAGTCCACAATCACACCTGATTTGCTCATTACAACTCAGTACTTGCAAAAAAAAAGTTTGTGAAAAAAATTATAAAAGTTCAAGCCGCTCCCCTCCCTTTTTGTTTTTTGAATCATAATAAAGTTATGAAATATTTAAAATTTAGTTATACATTTATGAATTATAAAAATTGAAGCATACTTTATTAGTTTTTTTTCTTATTTTTCTAATCAGTATCAAAGAAGTTGGTTTTAATTTGCATAGAGCTCTTTATTATCTGTTTCTTGTGTTATTGTTTTTTGATAAATACTCGTCACCTGAAAAGCAATTGCACCCCTTAAAGTTTTTCTGCACATCAAACACCATCAACTATTAGGGTGGGCCAAAAAACAACTTTTTTTTATTTTGATGATGAGTAGTGCATAAAAGGTGCCATTAGTGAAATAAAGTGCAAATAAAAAATTTGAATTTTTTTGCACAATTTCTTGATTTGCCACAATTGGGTTAAAATTTCGGAAAAATGCTGTTTTTTCATGTTTTTAGCCAAAATTAGTGAAAATAGTATATTTCTATTTTAGATGTTGAGTTAGTTGCATGGAAAGGGAGCCATTAGTGGTACTAAACTCCCATAAAAATTTTGAGGTGTGTGGTACAGTTCTTTCTTTAGCCACAAATGAGTAGAAGTTTACGCACTTTTCAGTTTTTTTAACATTTTCAATAAATTTTCTTAAATAGTAAAAATTTTGTTTTCACCATATTTCTCTGCCGTAATTATATATTTTTGCCACACGCGATGCATTTTTAGATACATGGTGTGTCATAAATTGATTTAAAATTTGAAATGTGCTAATTGAAAACTTTGTGCAGCTGCATTCAAAATTAAGGCTAAACAGCACAGAATTCAACAACGGACTAAAGAAGGTGTGGATGTACAGAAAATTTCTGCTTGTACTTTCAACAGAGAGTTTTTATCTACACTGTTTTAGGTAGTAAAAGGTTTTTTGAGTGGAATTTCTGCGTTTTAGCGCTTTTACTTCTGTTGCAGTGTTGCTACTATGAAAGCATCTTTTCCTTTGTGGCCATCTGCAAATTTCGTGTTATTTTAGTAGTATTTCTTTTTAATACACAGCATAGGACTTCAGATTTTAAAATTGTTTTGAATACTATGTGTATTTCAGTTTCTTGTGGCGAAATACATTTCGTGATTCAAGGTTGGCTGATATTGGTTGAGAACCAAACCAAAGTATATCACCATATTCAGTTGACCCGAATTTTAGTTTTGGAACCTTAAACCTTAGAAACTCGAATTTCTTGTACTTGGTTCTCCTTTTAATTGCTATCTATTAATTCAATTAATACTCATCACAATGTTTTGATACCTTGGTCTTCATTACTTTTCATTGCTGTGGTAGCATTGTTGTGAATTCTTAGGTTGGCCATGTTATTTAGTTTTTTTAATCCCTTTTGCGTACCCTGGTTGTTTCTTTAGGCGAATCATATTGGAAAATCAGTTCATATTACGAACAGTGCGAGACATTATAAGACATCTATGGGTTTCGAGGTGCCAAGCACAGAGTTAGCTCTACAGGCAACTGTGAGCCACCTAAACTACGTAATAGGCATTGGTTGGCAGTCTTGAACCTCTGGAGAGCACAGTCCAGTTGAAACAGCTGCACAACTACCAATTATGTGGTTTTGGTCTGTGCTCAAATTTTCAGTATTTTCCTTTTCTTTTGCCTATGTTGAAATACATGGCAGAGGTAACCTAGAATGATAGCAGAATTTTGCATGCATCAGCTTGGGTTTAATTGGACCAGAAAATTCTTAGCTTCAGTACTTTCTCTATCTTATTTATCAGGTGTCAGACCTGGAGTACGTTCGTATGAAAAATATGCACCAAATGTTGCAGTTCATTATTTCCTTTTTTTTAACAATTGCAGTGACACTGTTGTTTTTTGTTTTTCATTTCAAGTTCTTACTGGAGTGCCGTTTCATGCGACTGTTTTTAGTTAAGGGATAATAACTTTTTCTTATTTCAAAAGATTTACCAGTAATTAAGAACGAATTCTGCATTACTCCCATTGATTTTGAATGTAAATCAAACAGAGAGCTGCACTAAGTTTTCTAACAGCATATTTTAAATTAAAAAAATTATATGCAATAAGTTAATGTATGTAAGTTTAGTATAATGCAAGTTTATGTAATTTATAATACACCACGCATTTAAAAATGCATCATATGTGATAAAACTACATAATTATGGCAGAGAAGTATGGCAAAAACAAAATGTTTACTATTTGAGAAAATTTAATAAAAACGTTAAAAATCCGAAAACTGCCAAAATTTCTACTTATTTGTGGCAAAGGAAAGAACAATACCACACACATCAAATTTTTTGTGGGAGTTTAGTGCCACCAATGGCACCTTTTTCACGCAATTTAGCATCGAAAATAGAAACATGCTATTTTTACTAATTTTAGCTAAAAACATGAAAAAACAGCATTTTTTCAAAATTTCAAACCCTGTTGCGGCAGATAAAAAAATTGTGCCAAAAAAATCAAACTTTTTATGTGCACTTTGCTCCACCAATGGCACCTTTTTCACACTACCCATCATCGAAATGAAAAAGTTGTTTTTCGGCCCACCCTATTGATGATGTTGAGGATGGTTCAGCTTGAAATTTTTCTCATTTGTCGTTATCATCACCAGTTTTGTTATTTTTTTCAACTACATTAGCTTAAATAAAAAATAATCATATAAGCTTTGTGCTACAATATGATTATTGAGCTTAAATTGAAGCTTTCATATCCTTGGATCTTAGTATCTTATAAGCGATAATGTTGGCATCAACAAATGTTTTTTTAATTAGTCTTTATTCCACTAATTAAAGTAAAGGGCTATCATCATTTTTCTCACAATTTATAACTCATCACTAATTTTCGGTTGGTTCACTTCAGAATGTTAAAGGAAGTTTTTCAAGAAAAGAAAAACTGAGCTGGAAGTCAGCAGAAGTTTTAGGAGTCACAATGTATGGCTTGCTTTAAGTGAGGTTTGCTTGTTAAAATTGAGTTATGCTCACACAAACTTAATACTGTCCCAACGAAGTAATTCTGATTTCTTTTTTATATCAGAGTTTGTTATAAGCAAGTTTGACTGTATATAGATTTTAGCATTATACTTATAAATGGGATATAAAGGGAGGGGCAAATTTTTATCAAAGCAGAGTAAACATTAGTTTAGGATGAAAAATTATACCTTTTTACTTAAAAAAAAAAAAAAAAAAAAAAATCAGTTAGTTTTTTGTTTTTCCTTGTAACATTTTTTGAATCAAATTAAAAAACACTTTTTTTCATCAATCGTGTAAAACTAAAACATTTTCTAATGATAAATTAGTTGAAAATGTTCTGAAGGGAAACGGGTGACAGATTCCAGGTCAGTCTTTTAGCGGCATAGAGTTAAATTTAGCCCTGCATAAGGTCTATTTAAAGTTAGACAATGCGAAGTTCTATGACTACACTAGCAAGTGTAAAATGCAAATATTGAAAATCTGTCTGTGTTAAAAGATATTTTCTAACATTGGATGAACAGTTTTGTTTATGAAAATAAAGCTTCATTAAAAAACATCCATATCAATTATAATTTTCAAACAATTGTTGTTATTTTTTCAATGTGTTTTTTTCTCCTCTGTTTTCTATTAGTGTCTTTGAATGCCTAACATTCAATTATTATATATTATTTTCAACTTCTGTCATTGAAACCAAAGAAACTTACTTTCTTTTTTTAGTTTTATTATTTTATTTGTAATTATATTGGTGTGAAACTTAAAAAGAGCATTTGGAAAATCCATATTATATTTACTAGCTATCCAGTTAGATAATTTAGTTTAGAAGTTGAAATATAACTTTTTTATATGTACAATAATATTTACTGTACACTGTTTAAAAAAATAATTGAATATCTAAAAAAAAAAAAAATTATTCTAATTTGTTTGTTTATTTATTTTTTTAAAATCTTTTTCAGTTCAAGACCCACTGGTACTGGAAAAGCAATGAAACTTGGCAACAAGAATAAAGATATTGATTTATTTGTAGATATGCTTAAATCAGAAGGAGAAAGTAAGAATTTATTACTTTTAAATAAAATTATTATTTTTTTTTATTATTATTATTTATTTATTTATTTATTTATTATTTATTTATTTCAGTTTTTGAACTTGCTAAAAATCTATTCAATTTTTTTCTTTAGCTGTTGAAACTACTAATGCTATGAAGTCGAGTGTTGGAACAAAACCAACTGCTCAGGTTCATGCTGAAAGGTAAATATTGTTCTTTAAATATTTCATCTGATCTTTCAGCTTTTAAATGTTCTTTCTAAACTTCTTTTTTTAATTTCGTTGCAGTCTCATCATGTATCTTTTGTGTTACATTTGTTTTTACGTGATCTCAAAAATGCTAAAATTTGAAGCATTAAACACGTGTGTTAAACACAACTTAGGGTAATTATCCATGTAAGAAAAGAAGGGATACTTAGTTCTAAAGTGAGAAAAAATATGAGAAAGTTTTTGTCTAAGTCTATAAAAATCATTCTCAGTTGCACTTAAAATAATAATAATAATAATAATCAGGTTTTAAAATTTTAAACAGTATTTGGTTGTGTGTGTTTGGGGAGAGAGAGAGAGAGGGGAAACTGAATCTCTTGATGCAGAAGAAAAATTGATATATTTTCAATGAAATTCGAATTAGGGGGCATTTGTTAACTATGTAAGGATGATTTTGGAATTTTTGCCCCCCCCCCCTTTGTGTGAGGGCACATAAAATTTTTCAAATCCTTCCTTCCCCTCAGACTTTATATGACCAATATCATTCTTTCACAAGTCATTTCCTTTCTTCACCCATCCTTGGTAACAAGGTGGTATGTCAGTAATTAATAAAAATCAAATAAACATGCACACATAGCCACTTACAGATGAGATAGCAATTAAGGTCCCCTAAACAGCCTATCAAAAGGGATAAAACATACCTGCTGTTTAATTAATGCCTGAAACAAAAATAAAGTTAAAAAATATAATGTTAGTTGTCAATAAATTTAGCTTAAGTTTGAGCTTAAGCAAGCATGAAGCTGTAGATTTTAGGTTTTTAAAGATTTTCAAGGAGTCCAAAAGACAACATATACTTTGGTAAGCTGAAATGTTGCTAGGTTAAGGTACCATGGTTGCTTGCGGTTGGAATAACGAATAGGCTAAAGTATTAACGTGATGTGGTCATGGCAATTTTTAAAAACTATTGGGGATACAGTTCATAATTCCAAATGGGAATTTTGCCAAATAAATAAATTAGAACATGAAAGCTACTAAAAGTTCTATTAAAATTTAGAATGGTCCTCTGAATAAATGAAAAAAGCCATTTAATGACATCAACAGTGGTGTTATAAAAAATGTAAAATAATCCGTCAAAGCTTCATTAACGTTTATCTTTCTGAGCGACTAGGTTAACGTAGCCCAGCCAATCTGCACTAAAAGGAAACTTCGCTCGTGAAATGATCTAATGCTGTTCTGGGGATTGCTGAGGGACAGCAAGCAGGGGCCTCTGTGAAATTTATAATTTTATTCTGTATATCTATGCTAAGTTTGTTAAATTCCATTTTTTTTTAATTCCAAATAGTTCATATTTCAAAATTTGTTTTAGGTGCTATGCTTTTATTTTGCATAAAATGAAATTCTCAATCATTGTTCTTCAATAAAATAAATTAGATTTTAAGAAAAGTTTCAATTAAAAGCCAAAAATTGTTTATTCTGATTTTTAAATAAAAACTTTGGTAGTGTGCATTTGAGATGCGAAGAGAAAATAACTATTCGAGCAAAAAGAGATGGTGGACTTGACAGCTTAGAAGTTCATGGCATAGTTACGCTCAACATATCTGATGAGAAATATGGATGCATAAGGATCAAAATAGATAATCAAGATGAGAAAGGAGTTCAAAATCAAGTGAGTCAGGAAGTTATTTATTTTAGCACTTTTCGATTTTATTTCGACTTTGATTGTTGAAAAACTAACGTAAAAGTAAACTTGGATGCCTTAGTTCAAATAAAAGTAGAAAATCTCGGTGCTAGCAAAACCAGTGTAAGTGATGTAAAAATAGAATCAAGCAATTGTTTCAATCCTTTAGAAGCTCATTCTTCAATGCTGGCCTCATATCGCATTCGACTGCTGACAACCTTATTTCAAAACGTACCATGTCTCTTGAATGAAACTATTGCTTTTTAGCCTACTTTCCCAGTAAAAGTCAGGAAAAGAAGAAAAAAGCATGAATAAAAGCTTAATGCATCTTAAAAATATCGCGAAAAACAAAAAAAAAGTTAAAAATAAATAAAATAATTAAATAAATATCAAAAAATTAAAAATTTGGAAAGTAGGGTATTGAGATGGGAAAAAATGTCTGTCGGTCTGTCTGTCCCCCCCCCCCCAATAACTTTTGAATGAATGGTCCAATTCGAACAAACTTTTTTTTTTTCGAAAGATCTCGGCGAGGACACCTCATTCCCATATTTCACTTTTTGTTCAATTTTGAACAGTTCATAAAAACTTAACATTAGCGCCTACGGGACAATTCAAGGCAATTCCGAACTGTAAGGCGAATTTGCGTCAAACAAACTTTGTAGGTAAAAGCGTTTTATGAAAAACTTGTGTACAAAATATCTTTTTGATTTGAACAATTTTCCGTTCAATTTTGAACAATTCAAACCCCTTAACATTAGCGCCTACGGGGAAACAAGCTTCAATTACCCCTCCCTTTTTTCCGGAACAGAGGTAAACATTCTCAGAGTCTGAGCTCAACTTCTCAGAGCTTCACAATAGCTCTGTTGCTGTGTCAAAATTAATACACTATTTTTTATACTGAAGTAGATGGATGCATTTTAATAAATTGATAATTGCGTTTGTCATTCTACAGTTATTAAAACATTTTGCAAAATCTACCTAAAGAGGTTTGTTTGAAAATGGATTGTTTTTATCATTTAAAGTAATGTTTGAATAGATGTAGTATTTGAATTTCAATAAGTTGGACACAAGAAATTTAGGAATTTTAATTTTATGTTTTGACTAAGTTTAAGTAAATTATTCTTTTCAGACTCATCCTAATATTGATAAGGAACTGTTCAGAAATTCTCATATAATAGGAATGAAAAATTCTGCCAAGCCATTTCCAGTCAATGTGGATGTTGGAGTTTTAAAATGGAGATTTCAGTCCATGGATGAGAGCAACGTACCATTGCTAAGTATGGTCTTGAAATAACAATTAATTTTATATATATATTTCATTCTGAACCAGAAAAACGTATTACAGAAATCTAATAAAGGCAGCTACATACCATTATGTGTGTGTCTGACAGGTATTCATGAGTGGAATAAGAACTTTGCCTTCTGTTTTTTGGAAAAGCAGACTTTAAAAATGTTTTTGAAAAAAAAAAAAAAAAAAAACTCAATCAATGAATCAGAATTTTCGTTTATAACTATTGAATTTTTTATTGCAATCGAACCTCATTTCAAACACACACACGCCTGCACACTGTTTTTCGGATTGAACAAATCTATTTTAAAGCACCCTTTGAATTCGTTTCAACAAGTTTTGACTGTGTTACTTTTTCAACCCTGAATCAGTGTCTTTACATCAAAGCAGCATCAATGCATCGGTTTAGAAAAAAATTCTAAACTAGTTTAACAATGGGGGATGCACACCGGTTTTTGGCAATGCATTGTCCAGCCCTAATGTCCGATAATTAAAGTCAAAAGAAAATGAAACCTTCCTAAACATGATACTAGAAAAATTATGATACTATCTATATCTGGTTCCATTGTCAATTCTCTGGCGTTTAGAAGAAGTTAGAATGACATATATACAATGATGGATATACTCAGTTTTTAATAGTATATGATATTGTTTTTAACTTGAATCATAGGCACTTAGTAATTTTTTTATATATTTTAAAGACTGTAATAATAAAGTGATAATGCATTGAAAAATTTTCAGTCAATTGCTGGCCTTCTGAAAATGGCAGTGGCGGCTGTGATGTCAATATAGAATATGAATTGCAAATGGATAAAATAGAATTGAGTGATGTTGAAATACAAATTCCTGTACAGTAAGTGTTTTACCTGTGCAAATATATATATTTTTTTAATATTAAATATATGCATGTTTATTATTGTGTCTATTCATACAAATGTATCCATTGGTAAGATTTTTTAAAAAATTAAAAATGTTTTTAAAATTTCCTAGTGAAAAAACTCAACTGTTCTAGGATTGAAAATATAGATATTGTTTGAGGACAAATTGATGACAAACATAAATCCTAGTGGGGGGGGGGGTATCCCCCACCCCACCCCTTTTTTTGCTGCATCAGAGGATGGCGTATAAGTATACCATTCAAAAACCTTGAGTTACTCCATTTAGTAGTTTTGTGGTTCAAAGCTAGACAATAGGACAGGAGCTACGGTTTGTGGTCTTGATAGCCCTAAACCATGTTTTCATTAAATAATTTCATTCAATTCTTCCAAACCAAATTACTTTTATTCTCATCTTTACCTTTTGGCAGGCCCATTGCTTAAAATGTTTCTGGGGTGGTTGCAAAAGGCATATATTAGATGCGCATTGTAGCAAAGAGCAACAAAACCCAAGCCTACACATCTGGAAATATATTATTTTTTCAAAGCTGGTGGAGAGGGATTATTTTATGGTAAGTTTGCTACTATCTTTCAGATAAGGTTTTAGCTGTTCTAATGAGCTTCAATGCTCAATTATCAAGCAGCTGTTCTTCAGGCATTATCGAAGTCCATTAGTACTTCATCTAAAATTTGGGGAGGTTATTTACTACTTAAGGAATTTTATATAAAAAGTACGCCCACTTTTTTCTGGGCCGTTAGTCACTGCAAAATTCCAAATAATGAGCTGCTACCAAAATTTGCAAAGCTGAATCGGGCATCCTTGACCACTTTAAGGTATTTTTAAGCAAATAAGCAGAGATAATCTTCAACCCCTATTCAGAGGGGAGCAGTATTTTAACAGGCACGTTCCCAAAGACCAGTGGCGCTTAAAGGAACTGAATTGCAAATCCTTACACATGTCGAAAAAACGGAAATGGGCATAGATAGGCTGATGGACTTCTTTGTGGAACTGTAACCTTTAAGAGGCCTCTTCAGATCTTACCATCATGGATGTTATTGATGATGCCATTGGTTAAAGTTGTGGCTATAAGGAGGAAATTACCTTCATATTCTTTGCAGCCTAGGTGTATTGCATATCATTAGATTAATCCATTGCAATAAATGCCTGTTGGGTCTTTTCTAAAATTTGGCTTCAGTTAAAGATTTTTTTTTAATTTTTATGAGGACCTCTGATTCAGGGTTAGTACAAGACTTCTGATCTCAGTGCTTGTTTTTTTTAAATAAATCTTACACATTCATTTGGTCTGAGATTCACCTGTTGGGTTTTTCACAAACTTGGCTTCAGTTATACGTCTGTTTTCGTAATGACTTCTGATCTTGTTATGGTTAATACTTGTCTCATCAGGAACCACCCCTTTTAAAAGCTATATAAATATTCACTTACTTTTTCATAAACTGCATGAAAATTGAGTTAGTTTGTAAAATTTTTGACAGCTTAATTCTTTCATTTTTAGGGGGAATCCCATTGTATCTGAATGTGAAGGAATGTATGAACATGACAGTCGGAAAAATCGTCTTACTTGGAAATTACCTGTTATAGACTCATCTAATAAGACTGGATCTATGGAGTTTTCTTGTCCCGGAAAAGCCAGTGATTTCTTCCCTATTTCAATTGAATTTGAATCATCCCAATCATATTGTAATGTTAAGGTGTGTATAACTTTGAATGTTAATACTTCTTATTTTCCATTTATTTATGTGGTAAAATATTAACGATGTTGAAAACATTTCTAACAGCTTCGATAGTATAAATTCAGTTTTCTCATTAATCACTACAATAATTGTTACATTACTCTTGAAGTCTTTCAGAAAATATTTAATCTGTTGTTTTGAGCTTAAAGAAACTGTACATTGGAGTTTACATGATCAACAACTCAGAATTACTCTCAAGTTTTGTTGTTTCATTAATCTTTAGACCTTATGAATCATAAGTGGCTGAGGGTATAGATAGTACAAACTCGTTTTAGCTCATTTTTAAGTACAATAAATATTTGGGGGGGGGGGGGGTTCTAAAACCATTTTCTACATTTTTGTCATTTTTTTACAATTTTACAGGCAAATTCATGTTTTCACTTTAAAAATTGAAACTATATATTGTCGCCTCAGAGCAACAGTAAGACATCTAATCCCAGGAATAACATTAAGATATCCTACAGTTGCTCTGAGGCGACGATATGCTCTCCTCTATGAGCAAGAGGAATAAGGGAATGAGAGAGCAATGTATTGTCTGTTTTTAATTTACACATAAAAAGAAAGAAATAGATTGACTAGTCATAAATTTTGAAGCAAGTACAACTTATTAACAACAATAAAAGAAATAGTTATGACTTTTCTTAATAAATTGATTTACTGCTCTTGTTAAGGATTAACAAAAAAACCATGCAAATTTGAATCAATATCTAATATGTTATTTAAGGTAAGAAATAAACAGAACGGCTTTTGAATATTTATCATTTCTTCTGTAATTTTGTTGAATTTTGAACCTATCCTAATGGTAAGTAGAAATTCTTTGATTTTTTGTTATGCTTTCCTTATTAGTGAGAGAAACAATTTGTATTACTTGATTTTTGATTGTAATAAACAAAAAACATTTGTACAAAAAAATTATTGTTTCAACATTTTTTCTGATAATGTTTCCATACCTAACAACTCTTTTGTTTGTGGCAAAAGACTTCCCTTTTTTTTTACACTTATCTTCCAATCTTCAGGCCCAAAGTCAAAAATCTTTTTTATCCTCTTTTTTGAGTGGATTTTTATTCTTTTCTATGAAGAATATGTTTTCAGTGGTAATAATAATGCAAACAAATGATTCTCCACTAATTATGCTTGTAAGCAAGTTTTTTTTGACATAAATGTTCCTGTTTTTGCCCGAGGGAAGTTGGATGGTATTTATTTCCAAGATTCTATGGTTTTGGTGTTTAAATGGGTGTTACTTTTAGGCTATTGACATATGAGAATATTCCCAACTGTAGAATTGTGAAACCTTGGTGTATTTTTATTTCAGTGTCGACTGTTATTTTATCATTTGTATTAATTATGAAAGGAATTCCCATGAAGCTATGGTTTGGTGATGATAATGGTTGCATTTCAATTGTCAATTGATATTTAGAAAAACAAGTCCTGACAACAAGGAAACTTGATTATTTTTCATCATTATTTTAATATTATTGCTTTAGTGAAAAAAATTTTATTCAATGAGTTGTTGTACTTTTCCTCTCAAAAAATTTCCCAATTTTTATTTTTAATGTTGGCAAATATATTTTCAGCCTCAATGTTTAAAATTCAATTCTATTATTTTCTTTTTAAAATATTTACTAGCTTTTTAGAAATATTCCTCGTAAAGGTTAATGTTTAGAAAACATTCTATGCCAAAGCCATATCTATAGTTATAGGAGGTATATAAAAAGGAAAGGTTCCCTTTTTTTGTATGTGTCAAATTGTAATATCTTCTAACACCTTCTTGATTCACAAGAGTTGTATTATTCGATATTATCTATGGTTGCACACGCAATTCAAAAATTTTGTGGTATTCAAATGACTGTTGTCAAGAAGTGTCAACTTAGTATTTTAAATAGTTTTTTTTAGCAGTATGCCTAGTAGGGTGATTCAAAAAAACTTTTTTTCAGCTAGGGTGCAGGACACTGACTTTTTTTAAAGACTTACTCATAGTATAATGCTGTAAAAGTTTCAGCTTCTTACTCAAGTTTTAAGAGGGTGCTCAATGACCCCTTAATTTAACACTAGCCGTAGCTTAGAAAATGCCACAAATTTAGAAACAGTTAATTTCCCCAGCTGTTTTCTTGTAAATAATTATTTTATTTATTAGTGTATATTACTGGTGTATATTATAGTATGTAGCATTTATTTTTCAGTTCAATGTATTTTTTAACTCCTCCTCCCCATATTTATGAAATTTGGGGAAGGAGGTTGAGCATCCTCTTTTAGTTGAAATAGGAAGCTAAAATTCTACCAATATATTACTATCTATAAGTCTAAAAATATTGAGGGGTGTCCTGTTATCTAAGAGAAGTTTATTTTTTTTTTACACATGTATTTTTGAACCACCCTAATGCCTAGTGTTCATAAAACTTAATAATGCCTAGAAAAATTTGAACTTTCATAATGTATGCTCCCTTAGTACAGTGGTGCCCAACCGTTTTCTGCCTGAGGACTGCATCTTAACATTAAATTTAATATTTTTTAGGAACAGCACACCAACCTCTGCTTTATTTTATATTTGTTCAAGTCATATACTTAAGCTAGTTCATAAAATTTACAGAATCTGTTTTACAAACCTACACAAAAATTACAACTAACAATAATCTGCAATAAGAAAATATTATTTCTACTTATAAAAGGCATTTTAACTTAGACTCTTAGTTATGTTTGTTTCTAAAACAAATTGTTTTGCTATGTGTATGGTATTATAAATTTCTAATATTTTGAAATAACACGTAGAAGTGGAATAATATATGATTTACTTATATTTTTAGGTCACTGATGTCTTTACTTTGGACGAACAGCCAGTCAATTATTCCTCTGAAACAGCATTTTTAACTCAGAAATATGAAGTGGTTTAAGATTCAAAATTTCTTTCAGCAGAAGTTCATATAAAATTTGAAAGTTATTTTTTATGTATATTTAGAGACGTTATTCAAAATCATTGTATTTCAAAAAGTTATATTTGTTACAATAAAATAGACTTCAAGTAAAATCAACAATTTATAAAAAACATACAAAAATATTTAACATTTCTAAAAAAAGATGTCATGGCATACGATGATTTTCATGAATTTGTTCTAACTTCTTGCAGAATTGCTGCAGCTCCCTTTTCTAAAAGTAATTCTGCTAATGCTTCGCCTAATTGGTTTGATATGTGTAATAAAGAATGTGGTATATGAGGGGCCACTATTCCAGCATAATGCTGAAAAGAAAAGTATTATTTAAAACTTTGAAAAGATTTAGAGACATTGCAAAAACAAAAATCAGGGACAGCATAAAAGAATATTCCGATTTTAAAAATTTATTTCATAAACTATCACACTTACCACTATCAAAAGGTGCATATTCTGCAACACTGGATTGGCCGTGCAGGTGATAATGATTTGGCCAGTCAGATCCCCAGACCTAAACCCCATGTTAATTTTTTATGGAGTTTCCTCAAAGACTGTTTTATACACCACCATTGCCTACAACATTGCAAGAAGTGAAAGATCGCATATGTGTAGCATTACAAAAAATCGACTGACACACTACAAAGTGTGTGGAATGAACCAGAATACCAGTTAGATGTGTTACGAAAGGCTCACACATTGAACAATTGTGAGTGAAACTTCGAATGTTATACATCATTTATACTGCTGTGCAAAGCTCAAAAGTTGGAATCTGCAGCCGAGTTCAAAGTGAGCAATTGCCGTTTAAAGTTGCCTCCCCATATGTATTTGTATTTGTATAAACTTTTCCAAAAAAATATTTTAAATATTTTCCATTGACAAATGACCATAAAACATTGTATTTATGTGAAGTATGACAAAAAACCACCTGGTGACCGTAACTCAATTTTGATAAAAAAAGTGCAGACATGACTTTGCTTAGAACGGCAGTATAGTGCTAAGTGTGATAGTTTATGAAATATCAATTTTTAAAACCCTTGCTATTCTTTTAAGCTAACCCTGTATAATACATAAAACTGTACCTGTTGTTTAATATCTTGCTTGCTTTTCACTTTAAAATCTGTAGATAGTTCCTCAATTATACACTTGGAGCCATCCAGACTAAACACACCTCCTTTCAAATATAACTTCAAATAGAAAGAAAATTGTTATCGACATGTGTTGATAATAAGTATTAAGTTATTGCCCTTAAGCTAGCACTAATACAGAACTATATGCAATATATCGACAGCCCAGTTATGACATCCAGAGACAACAGTTTCGTCTGTGCTAGACTCATAGGTCTGAAATAGTCAATATCTAAGCTGGAAGCAAATGTTATCTCATTGAAGCAGAGAACACCAACAAACTGGTAGCTAAAATTAATTTGGCACACTAGCAAAAGTCCGCAACAATGATGTGGTTCCACTCATCAAGTGAAAGCGAAGCTTATATAAGCTTACTCAATCAATTTATTTTAGCTACCAGCTTGTTAGCACTCTCAGGCTCAATGAGATGCCATTTGCCTCTGGCTCGATTATTGAACATTCAAGACTGATCTGTCCATTACAAAGGACAAAAATGGAATCTCTGGATATCGTATCCGGGGTGTCAGTATATTGCAAGATGTTGATAATGTCAACAAACTACTTTTAGTTTGCTACTTCAGTTGCTTACTATCAAATTACTTTTGTCGGTTTGTGATCAAATTCTTTCATAAAAAGAAAGAAATTAATTTACATAACTTAGCTTAGTGAACCATTAAATATTTGACAGACAAAAACTTGATAATTATTTTTTGTAAATAAGTGGGAAGTGTATCTACTGAAAGTGTACCTACTGGCCGCAAAGAGACCTACTGATTTCTTTTTTTGAAAAAAAAAAATGATTCTTCAGGTAGATTTTTATTTTATTTATTGATTTATTTAAATTTTTTTGCATGCGAACCAATGGTAGTAAGAAAAAATAAGTTAAGATTTTTGCACAATTATGTAATTAATTCATGACAGCCTACATTGTAAATGATAATAAAGTCATGTTTTAATTAAATTATTCTTTTTTAATTAAAATCAATATTGACTTAAACTTTTTTAAATTTCAGCATTTAAAAACATGAACAGCTTACTTTTTCATTTAAAATGCGAGAATAAACTGCTACTGGAACACTGCATCCGCCTTCTAATTTTTTCATAAAAGCTCTCTCTGCAATACAGCATAATGTTGTATCCTTATCTGATATTTTTGAAAGTAAATGTATTGTTGGTAAATCATCTGCTTTGCACTCGATTGCCAGAGCTCCTTGTCCAACAGCATACATACATTCACTTGGAGTAAGAATCTGTAGAAATAGAAGTTATCAAAATTTAAATAAAAAATTAATCATAAAACTAAAGCATAACATATGAAACAATACTTTTCATTGATAGTGATGAATATTTCACACTCATTTATGGTTGTTGCCCTACATTACTTTTTTTTTATTGAAATATCAATTGACAAAAAAAAGTGCAGCATTTAGGTTTCCAATTTTTTTTTTTTTTTTTTTTTTTTTTTTTTTTTCTTCAGAGAAGGCACCTTATTTGGAATTAAGATTTTCCTATGGTACCCTTCCCTGAGTAGAAGTATGACTAATCATAAATAAGGAACAAAAGTAAATTAAGACATGTTTACCAGCATTGCATAAATGCCCTAATTTAACCTGCAGGGATGCCCCAAAAAATTGCACATGTTTTATAATTAACTAGGAGTACCCACACGGCTTTGCTCGTAGCAGAAAATTAAAAGGTCATTTAGTTCGCCTGTATATTTACAAATAATGGATGATGAATTTCTCGCCAATTTGCAATGTTCATTTGCTCGCCCATGTTATGATTCACATTATGATAATTTGGTAATTTAATCATCCACATTATGATAATTTACTCAGTAAAATGTTCTTAAAATTGAAATAGAAGAACAAAATCGAATTTTCAAAAAAATCGCTTTGAGGTGCTCACCCTTATGCTACAAACTAATTTTGTGCTAGATTTCATGAAAATCGGTCGAGCGGTCTAAGCGCTATGTGCGTAACAGACATCCAGAGACACAGACTTTCAGCTTTATTATTAGTAAAGATAAGTCGAATTGTCTGAAGTTATTACTAAAATTTCATTCCTTTTCTGTGAAGATTTCACAGCTCCCGGGAGTCAGCATGTACATTTTGTGCTATTTTGGTTGCAAAATGGGTTGAAGGTTTTAAGGTATCCATGCATTAATACTTAATAGAAATCTCTTACTGTTTGTAACAAAACCTGTAATTAACAGCATTGAAAATTCCAGGAGGCAATTTTAATTTTTTAAATATTGCAGTTAGCAAAGTAATGTATGTCTTTTAATGCTAAAGGTTGAAATCAGCAAACGCAAAGAAAAAAGAAAAAGTTGATACTCTGAAAAAATCAGAGACATGCAAAAATAATGACTCTAAGTTTCCTTTCAACTTGATAATAATCAAAAGAGCTTTGAACAGATGCATTTACAAATTTTAAACTATTCAAAAGTGAAAAAAATACAAAAGTTTTCAAAAGGAACCCCAAGAAATAACAAAGAATGCTGCCAGAACAACTCAACTTTTGCTGCCTTAAAAAACACAAAACAAATGCGTGAGAGCATTGCATTTCTGACCTATTATGCTTTTAGGTCTTTTTTTTTTTTTCCAGTTATTACATATAGAGTACGAAACTTGTTTTCTAGGCATCTTTCAGCGTTTCTATACAGCAATTTCAGTTTGCAAGAGCACAAAAGTCTCCATCTGGTTGGATACTGGGTGTCAAGTGGTAATGGCAATCTGCTAGTAGCAGTAATGCATGTACTGCATGAAAGAATAGTTTCTGGCCCTAGGGTAATGCACTAGGTTAGCAAATGGCGAGGAGTCAAGAAATAGTTTCATCAGAAACATATAACGTACTTTTTTACGCTACCTTGCACCTTTACAATAACTGAAAGCTTAGATTTCAGAATATAAATAACAAATACAAATTTTACGAAAGCGGGAGGGGGGTATCAATAGTTTCCTCAGGCTTTTTTTGACTATGGTGATGTTTTTTCTAATGCATGTAGCTCTTTTGAGGGTCTTGTATTTTAAGTCGGTTTCATCCTTGGTATAGTATGTACACATATCCAAATTTGTAATTTTTTTTTTTTTTGCAGAACATTAATATTAATCATACTTTGAGTACATAGCAAAAACAAAATTTATTTGATATGACTAGCACTTTAAATAACAAGCCAATTAGATTATTAAAATTGCTAAATGGTATTTATTACCTTTCCAATGCGATGCTCCAGATCAAGTCGAATTACTCCAGCTGCAGCAAGTATTAGTGCAGAATACTTATTGTCATCATCAAGTTTTCGTAATCTGGTATTTAAATTTCCTCGCTGATATAATATTAAGGGTTACTTGTTTTGCTCTTTATTCAATGGTTAGGCGTTGAGTTGCGAGGGTAATAAAGTAGTAAACTAACTAAAAATGTAGTGTAAAAAATTTAAAAAATAAAAAATATGAATTTATTTATAACTTAATTTAAAATCAAAACTTATTTTTAAATCAAATACAAAATTTTTTCAATTCAAATTGTAAAATATTTGCATTGAAAAGAGTTGATCTGGTAGTAAAAGAGTAAAAGAAATGAAAACTCACACAAATGACAGACATTATTAAATATGTATAGTTTATGAAAAAGTTATAAATATAGAAAGCTTCTACAATAATAAGCTAATACAGTATTGTGGCAATTAATTGGGAAATTTTATTTTTTTTCGCTTTATCACACATAAGCGAATGAATAAACACTCAAATTCAGCTCAGAGTTCAAATGGCACTTATTTTCAAACTAGTGGTTGTTTGTACGCATCAGATAAGTTGCAGGCATATAAATTCTTCCGCCAAGTGAGAAGAAGTTGGCAGTGTTTGTTGCTCGCTTGCTGTGGGAGTAATTAGAGTCATGGATATCAGCCCTGAAACATGTGCTAAAGTGATTGCATTTAGAGAACACACTTCTAAAACGTTAGAGAAAATAGGCAAAATATGTGGAGTGAGTAAATCAATTGTCAAGAGAATATGGCTGTGGTTTAAGACAACAGGAAATCTTAGAACCAACCGTATTGGAAAATAAGCAGAAAAAGACCAACTTAGGCTCGTGACAACAAAAGTTTCCATCGAATGAGTGCTATGAATCCTCGATTAACTAGTTTTGATCTGTCCAAGTCCATGGGGACAGCTAGTGTTGACATAGCACCTTCAACAGTCAGATACAGGGTTTTAGAACGTGGGCGGAGAGCATGTCGACCATACAAGAAGCAGCTCCTCACGCCTTGTATGAAGAAGAAAAAGGTTAGAATGGGCACCGAAATATAAAATATGGACTGAGGAGGACTGGGAAAAGGTTTTATTTTCTGTGGT
This sequence comes from Uloborus diversus, assembly GCF_026930045.1. Classification (NCBI taxonomy): domain Eukaryota; kingdom Metazoa; phylum Arthropoda; class Arachnida; order Araneae; family Uloboridae; genus Uloborus; species Uloborus diversus. The sequence goes on along the minus strand of NC_072737.1, from coordinate 79,525,431 downwards.
TCAGGGATTTAGGTCCAGGTTCATGAAAAGGATCAAAGGAGAACCTTTTCTTCCGCACCACATTAATCAGGTACCCAAGTATCCATCCAAAAAGATGTTTTGAGGTTGTTTCTGCATTTCAGCGACATAATTCCTTGTTCCCGTAGAAGGAATGATGAACAGTGCCAACTAAGAATTGATATGGACCCAAAATGTGCTTCTAACCATGTCTAAACTTTGGCCGAACGGAGATTACGTTTTTCAATAAGACGGCGCGATATCACACATTAAAGCATTTTTTTAATTTCTGCTCTAAAAACAAACTTACTGTACTGGGTTAGCCTGGAAACTCCCTGGACTTAAATCCGATTGAAAATTTGTGGGCTGTCGTTAAAAAACGTCTTCATAAATTTGACAGTGCTACGGTGGAAAAGCTAATTTCGTCTGTTTTTGACATATGGTATAATGACGTTGAAATTAAAACTATATGTGCCAGTCTGGTACATTCTATGCCAAAACATGTCTGTGATGTTCTTAAGTCTCGAGGATGTCATATTAATTATTAGTTTCAAATGTATTCATGAAAAACTTGAATAAAACTGATTTTTTTTTGAAAAAAAAAATGCATTTCCCAATTAATTGCCACAATACTGTATTTTGAAAAAATCTGAAACAAACCAGAAGTAAACCATGGTCTCAATTTTAAGAAATAACCAATCTATCAATAATTTTCAGTATTTTGACGTTAAATATAATTATTTTTATAGAATAATATTAGTAAATTATAATTTAATTTTTGCAAAATAGAGGTTGAAAAAAAAAGCAATTAATTATTTTCTTAGTTTTTTAATTCTATTCTAAAAGGAAGCATAACTTGTAAAAGTTATTCCATTTTTTAAAAATATGACAACATGCAACATCTCGTACATTTAGGGTACAGTCACCTATCATTACAGCAATTGATTTTGTTGTTGGGACAACAGGGTCTGTTATAATGAACGTTCACTGAAAAACAAACCTTTTATGAATTATTTAACTCAAGTATAAAGTGTAACAAAGGATACCACACTTTCAAATGTGAGGGAAGGGTAAAGTTTTTTCAGTTGTGCTATTCTTCTAAGAGAGCTTGTTCCTATAACACTAAAAATGTTTTCTTATTTTCCATTATTTTCACAGATAAAATATTTTTAAAAACAATTACTACAAAAAACATACGTAAGCAACTGCAGAGTTATTCTAGCATAAAAGTAAAACAAATGAAATACCATTAAGGAATCAAGTTCAAGTGGGGATGCACAAATAGAAAATAAAATAATCTTACATTATTAGTAATCTTTGTTTTTTAAATGCTTTTCTTAGATACCACTCACTCGTAGAAAACTTAATCTTTAAATAGTACTTATAATTCAATTTATGAGTATCATCCGTTATTTATTTACATTTAAAGAAAAACAAAAGATTATTAAAATAAGTGGTTCTAAGGTTACAGACATGCACAGGTTTTAAGAGTATGGATTAAACTCATTTTACTAAGCTTTTTTTGTTGTATCGTAACAGATACTCCTAAACATGTCTAGCACTAGTTATTTATGGCCAAAACAGCCTAGTATATGAAAATGTTTCATTTATTTTGTATAAAAACTTTTACAAAACATGCACTCATGTAGGTTAGATCAATTATTTACAAAACTACTATAGTGAGTTGAACAATATATTGAATCCCAAATCAAAGAACAAGTTGTAGAACTTTATTCCTGAATTTTTCATTTTAAGCTCCACTGCAGATACCACATTTGTACTTAGCACAGAACTATAACATAAACTATTTGACCCCACAAAATGAAAACAGAATAGTTGAAAGAAATGTTAAACCCGATTCTAGTAACAGCGACCTACTTGTGGGGAAAATATGATTGATCATATGTACGTTATACAAAGGATGTACACAGACAATTGCATTTGCAACTGAAGATATTAAAGGTAGAATTACAACAAACTTTATCAGCCTATTATAACTCCCATGATTTTCTAGAGCAGAGTAAAAGCATTAATGTTCTAAATCACTCAAGTATTAAGGGGCCATTCCATGGAAAATGGTCATTTTGTCCCTCACCTGACGCCTCATATATGTCCTTAAAAATAATACTTTAAAATATTAATGGACAATTTTTTTTTGCTTAACAAATTACAAACTTATGCATGGTATGTTAAGCAAAAATTTCGTCATTACCCTTTAAAATAATTACTTTTTAATGAAATATATGAATCGGCACATGCGGGACAAGCAGTTGACTTTTTCGTGGAATGGCCCTAAGAGACTTTCTCCTGAGTTCAGGTAAAAAAATTCGTAGTTCTAAAGCTTGAATATGCCAGCTTGCACAGAGATACAAAATCAGCCAGAAGTAAAACATTGTAATTTGGCATGTGCGCAAGTCTCACTGGACAGACAGTATCCTGTGTAAGTGGGTCAGTCTTGATTTTACTTCTCTCAGCTGCCATTAGCCAGAGGCTGTAGTGTAGTGCCTTCAACAGTTTATTTAAATTATGAATAGACTATAATTCATTCCTAAGAACCATGCACTGTGGAGTGAGAAATCATTCTTCAATTGCTTGAAACGCTGGTATCCTTCCAATGACTGCAGAGTAAACTGTTCATTTTTTTTAAAATTTAAATCTCTTAACTAGAATAATTGCATTTAAATATGCAGGGTTGCCAACTGCTCCGCATTAATGGCGAAATTCCACGGTTCCGCAAAGAAGTTCTTTTGCTCCGCATTTCCCGGCCGAACGTTTTCAAGCTTAAATTTTGCTATTTTATCATAACAAAAAATGTAAATATGGGAAATTAAAGATGCTTATACTCAAAAATTGAAATAGTGTTAGAAGCTGTTTTATTAATTTAAAAATAATTATTTTAATACTAGTGCTCTAAATGTTTATTAAACCTCTAAAAACATTTTTAGAAAAGTGGTTTTAGTTATTTTTATTGATTTTTATACAAAATACCAAACTGCTCTGTAAAATTTTAAATTGCACCTTAAAATCACCGTAGATGCTCCTTAAATTGCTTCTCCAAAGTTGGCAACCGTGAATATGTAACATTATCTTACTTTTAAAATAATTTAGCTATACAACTCCCGATTTCCATAAGATGAATCATACTTTTTTATCCCATAAAATATTACCTCTTTTAATTCTCCTGAATGCTTGAGAAAAAACAAAATTTACATCAAAACATTATGAGTCTAAGATTACAATATCATAAGTTTTTTTTGAAAGAAAAAGAAGGATAAGAAAGCTTCTTGCCATAGAATTTTACTTCACAGAAAATCATGTATCTGACATAAAATATGCATACTTATGTTTCAAATTCATTAAGTGAGCTAAATATGCTCTAAAATAGAAGCCTACCTGCCATTGGGCAATTCCTTTAAGTCTTTGTACGTAGAACTCTCACTGAATACTACTACATCAAATGGATTTTCTCTTCTAAAGCAGAAAAATATAATTGTGTTAGTAAACTGCAGAACTTTTATAAAAGAAGATTTTGCATTAGTAGATTATTAGAGATAAAGACTTTTTTTTTCACTAACAACATTTTTCCCAACTCTGAGCAGGGGGAGAAGGGATGCCTATTTGCTCGGGTCCAATATTTTTAAAACTAGGGCTGAAATATAGATGTAAACTTAGAGGGATGCCCGGAAAAGTCATTTGTGACGGTCCCCAAAATTTCTGTGCATGCCCCTGACTCTGAGAAGTACAGAAATTATTAATTGGTTTATATTCTTAAAATCATGGACAATTAAAAGGATAACAATCTTTTCCAGTATCTATCCTCAAAAAAGGTAATGTCCACATCCTTAAAAGATAAAATCCAAGTAAAGAAAAATGAGATGCACTTAATACTGTATTTATCTTTTCTTTTATTTGTAGTAAAAGAAAACTTGAAATTGGTTAACATCTTTTTGGAAATACAGAGCCCACTTTCTATAAAACTTTCACTGACACAAATACAAACAAACATTGAACACCACTACAGAAATCAAAGATTCAGTCCATTTCACGGCATTTGGAAATCACATGCCGTGATATACTACAATTTAACATCATGGTGCACGGCAAAAACATAATATACCTGACAAATCTACTGTTTTTGTGGGAGCTTTCCTTTCTAAGGCTGTCGCCTGATTTCCTACTTAAATGTGATTTTCTTTCACTTTTTAAAATAATAAAGTCCTAAAGATATCAAGCGCAACAAAGAATGAAAATCCATATTTGACATTAAATAACTAAGAACAAAATGAGTTGTGTCAAAAAAAAACAAAAAACATTTAATAGTCAAAAATATGAATAAGACATACTTGCATATGGCACCAATGACCATCCCAGGAGGTAGAGAGGTTGGTAAATCTTTTAAGGAATGAACAATAAAATGTATTTCATCTTTTTCTAAAGCTACTTCTAATTCTTTTGTAAAAAGGCTTTTTTCTCCAATCTGTAACAAAATTATTAAAATATAAAGATGGTTTAAAAGTACTGAATCAACATGCATTTTTAAATTTAAAACAAAAGCATATAAATTATGGCACATTTGTAAATCAGATTTAAAACAAACTATAATCCATGGAATTACCTTTGATAATGCAACATCTAAAATTTTGTCTCCAGTTGTTGACATAGGCACAATATCATAGGAAATGTTAGAATAATTTTTCCTCAATAAGTCAACAACAAAATTTGATTGAAAAAGAGCCAACTGTAAATAAAAAAGTAAAGTATTAGGCAGCTTACCTAATCAAATTTAGAAATAAAAATGAGTTTTGCTCAGAGAAAATTCAGGACTTGTACTACTTTTCAGACCTGTGGGAAAAATGCCATTCTTTCCATTACAGCTTAAAAAAATTTAAAAAAAAAAGGAATCCTTCCTGATTGAAACATTGTCAAAAGAAGCAATAATCAGATGAACTCTTTTAATACTCCATTAAAATATCACATGCATATTTGTTGGAAATATATTATGCAGCAAATAATAGAATAAATATGAATGTTTTGAATAGTAACAAAAATTTAACAAGATGTATTTATAAGTTAAAAGTAACAGTTTTTAAAAATTTTTTTGAAACATTTAAATTGTATCATATTATGTAATGTTGATGTATGTTAATTATCACTGTTGGTTTTTATTCACAAATGCAAATAAAAATAAAATAGTGCAAAAATATTTAAATAAAAAATCATGTTTAAACTAAAAAATATTTTTTTTTCAACCTCAAATACAGAAGAAGAATCCGACAAAATAAGAAAAGAGAGTTTTCTGTTCTTAAATTTTCAAAGCTATACATACAAATTTACCTGGCTTTTTCTAGATCCGACTTTGACTCTTTTCAAAACACTTCCATTTTCCAGAATTTCATTATTAGCCTGAAAAAACATGGTACAAGTATAGAAAACTTTTGCAAATTCTTTAAATTATATCTTCTTTTGTTAACAAAATCAGCTTTTAAACTTCAAACATGAGGTACTAAATGTTTTTAATTAGAAAACAGAGTTAGTTCTTTATGAAAAACAACTCAAAATTCTTCGATACAATACTATGAAAATAAATAGTGAATTTTCAAATGAATTTAAAATTTCTACTTGACTAAAAATGCATTACAAGTTTACGCTTATTTTTGAATAATGTTTAACTTGAAACATTTTGAAGACAGAAATTTTAGTAAGATAAAAATAGGGCCTAGTGAAGTTTAAGTGTAAGAAAACCAAACTAATATTTCAAAAAATAAATCATGATTGCAAGTAAATTTAATTAAAATGAGTTTACAAAATATAAATATTTTACTCATGGTTATTGATAGATATTATTTCGACATTTGAAAATTTTGCGAGAGAAAATTTAAAACTTTGTGAATGAAAGGTCCAATCTCAAATTTTTAACTATCCAAATGCAAGGCTCTCATTTACGGGGTTAATATCCTCATTTGTGGATTTCAACACATAAATAAGCATAGTTTTTGTTGTTTTACGATAAAATCAGCCATTGAATGTCCCCCTCCCCCTCCCAAAAAAAACTTGAAATGACAGGTCCGCGTAAATGTAAAAGGTATGTAACCAAGACCTGATTGTGACCGTTGAGAACACTGTAAACTGTTTCGATCATAGACATGGGAACCGGTTCGCTCTCGCTCACTTAACTAGATGGATCAGCCTACCGAAGTTCGGAGGGGAAAATGATTCTCCCTAGGAGTAGACGCGGCCGCCATTGTGAGGGCAAATATATTGGTGGTTGAACAGCATTTGCTTCGTTTCTGAGCGTTTTTCAGGTGGATGAAAAAACTCGATCATGCCGATTTCGTGTTCAGCATTTAAGAGCCATTGTCTGTAAGGATCAGGCAATTTAAAGTTCTTATTGCTTTAAGCGCCTCTATAATGACTTGGATTTTTAAATTCTATACTATTATACGGTCTTCTTACATACTATTACAGCTGTCAAATCGGTGTCACTACGAGGGTGACGGCCACAAACTCCGTTTAAAAATGACCGAAAATGAATTTTTTTACTATATTCAATGTCAATTTTCTCAAAGCGCCTTCATGATGACACCAACGTTTTTGCATAAATTCCTAGCTACATTTGCATACATCAAAAATATGTAATAAAATTGGTGTCACTATAAGGGCGCCAGAAGATATTGGAACTTATGTGTTAAATTTCACAAAAATGCAAATGTTTAAAATCTAACTACTACTCTCGTCCTCATAGCAGAGATCTGAAACTAATTAAGTTTGATAACCAACATGTTTGTCTAACATATGAACTAAAAAAATCGGTGTCACTCCTATTACTTTCGGAAATATAATCATTCATAATTAGTATGTTATGGAGTTATTTAAAAAAAGACTTTTTTAATTCGAATAACTTTTTGAACGGTTTGTTTTAAACTTTAATATAAAATTACAGTAGTGACACCTAAAATAATATGTTTCTAATGCTTTTTATTAAAAAAAAAGCTTTATAAAAAGCATCAAAAACACAGTAAATCGATATAGGTACAGATGGACGTATTGTGTAATGTGCATTATAGGCTAAAATAGTCGTAATAATATTCATATTTTTTCAACCATACTAATTTGTTATCTGTTATTTATATTAAAAATGCAACTATTTATAACATAATGTCTTAAATAGTGATGAACACAATGTATTACATAGCGAGTACTCAGAGCACTCAGAATCTGAAACATAATTTCAGGATGACGTAGACTAAAACAAAGAAAACATAAATATCAAATCACCCAGTTTCAGAAAGACGGTCATCTCTTATTGATATCTGGTAATTTTGTAGCACTAAAGCTTGGGAAAACATGGTATCCCGGAGAAATAGCAGAAGTTGACCATTTGCTAATCTCAATACAACTAGCCCCCTCATAGCAGAGATCTGAAACGAATTAAGTTTGATAACCAACACGTTTGTCTAACATTTGAACTAATAAAATTAGTGTCACTCCTACTACTTTTAGAAATGTAATCATTCGAAGTTAGTATGTTGTGATGCATTTTTCTTTCATTTATTATTATTTTTTTTAAATTTATTTTATTTGTTATTTATGTATTTTGTTAAATTAATCTTATCACATCCAGATAGTGTTTTGACCATATTTATTTTTAATTTATTAGAAAGAAGCAACGTTTAACATAAACAGCTTTGGGCAGTAAGAGCGTCTTTATCTTGAATAGATTCACAGATATATCCGAGTTAATTTGAAATCCCTTTATTTGAAAATATGCGAGAATTCACACAAGATACGAGATGCAGCCTAAAAAATCCTCGTAGTGATTAAAACTGACTTATTCGTTATTCAAAAATTAATTTTTCGTTAAAGACAAAAGTATACTTTAATGTTTCGCATAATTCCGAATGACGAATGAGTTACAAATTAAGAAGATGCGAAATCTATTTTCTGTTTTGAAATTACCTCCAGTAGTTAATTTCGAACAGAAAAATGATTTTGAGTATTTTTTTTTTTTAATTAAAAAAATATCTTTCACTGAAAGTACTATTTTAAAACAGAAAAATCCCAGAAAATTGCGGAAAACGAACCGATAGTAAGCTTAAATGATGCGCGGTGGAAAGTTCTTGCCCTACAAATGGCGGACGATCGTTGGTTGAAAAGGAATCGCTTTTCTACCACAGGATGATCCATCTAGTTAAGAGAGCGCGAGCGAACCGGTTTCCATGTCTATGGTTTCGATCCACCTCCCTTACTTATACTGAATGGTAAAGTTATAGTGATGCAAAATAATGGTAAGTAAACATTTTAATCTGTAGGTATTCCCACGAAAAAAACCCTTTTATTTCTAAAATTTACTCTAGGAAATCAATTTTATTCTAATTTCTAACCACTTGTAGCTCTCAGACACAATAGATAATTGTTATGAGCTTTCAGTTAATCAGGGGTGCCCCCATAAGGGCTGCTCCAGCTTCTGGTTTTGAGAAAAAAAAACATCAATGCAACACAAACCAGAAGGGAAGTCAAAGTAGAATATTCCATCTTGGATCATTTTTGTCAAAAAAAAAAAAAAAAAAAACCTTAATTTTTTTTAAACAAAAAAAAAATTATTTCAATTTAAATAGATAACAAAATTTTAGAATTACATCACCAGTTAACAGAAATACAGAAGATGCAGAGTGAAAAAAACATAAGAGATTTCAATGACTTGGTTTCTTCAAATTTTACAAAACCACAATACATCACAAAATAAAGTTTAATATACAGATTTTTTTTTACATAAAATAATAAGCAATTTCCACATGAAGCTTTTTAATTTTTACCTCAAAATTTCCTTCACTTTTTCTTTTCTTCTGAGGCGGTTCTTCAATATCTGTTTTCTCCATACCACTATGGGCTTTATAGTATCATAAGTGCTCTCTTAAAATATAAAAGAAAACAAGCTATAGTATAAAAAAAGTTAAACAATTAATATACTTCAGTTATTGAAATTAAGCAAGTACAATAAAACAACATAGAAATACTATGCAAATACATTCATGCATACAAATCAGAAAAAAATTATGATTAGTTTCAGTAAGTTACCGCCCTATAGCCAGGGAGAATTCATGTAATTAGGTAATTCTGTAATGTAATTATGTATTTCATGTAATTATGATTAGGTTATTTAAGTTATGAATTTTGGTAAAAATTTTATCTGTTATTTTGCAAAATTTTACTAAGTTAAAAAAAATAATTTGTGCAGTGCAAAACATTGATTGTACATTGAGTTCACTCAAACAGATATAAAATACCTAATAAGTATAACCTGTATTATATGCATGAAAAAATCAACCTTTTTTGGTAAGTCGTTTAATTGCATTGGTCTTTACTGCTATGAAGGTGAAGGCATTTGTGCTGTGGGCTGATTCTACCAGCTTCATATGGCTTTATAATTCCTACAAAATGGTTAAATAAATCTTCTTAAACCATTGCTTCCCAACCAGTGGCTTTTGAACTCTTGGGGGGTTTGTACAGCTATAAAGGGAATTAGCAAAAATAATATTGCAACAAGGTCAGATTTTTAACATGCTTGTTTGAGATGAAGACTCAAGTTCAAGTGGTTTCAAGCAAATTTTATTAATCATTTATTCGTTTGTCTCCCGCACACTTTATACTCTTCGCATAAAAATGTTAACATGCTTGCTGATATATATCACGTTTAAAGAATTAAGTTTGTCATCACAAAGTACCGTCGTTGCCGCTTTCATTGAGTACGACAGCACTGAAGCCACGCCATGAAACTCCGATTTTGAATAAATACTATGTCTTTCGATGAAAGTGTTGATTTTCTCAGTAGCTTTTTAGAGTGTCTCAAATATCTTCAATTAATTTTTGATGTTTAATTTCCTCTTTATTTGAGTGCTCCTATTCCTATATCAGCTAATTTGCTGAGAATTGTAACATGCGGTTAGCTTAGCTGGGTACCGCATAGTTACTTCGCTGGATACCGGATAGTTACCGGATATCTGGTGCATCCCTAATTGTGACAGGAATATTTTTGAAAACTTGTGGTGATCATGTTGCCGAAACTCTGCCATAGAATATGTTTCAAAACAACATGCAGCCCCAGCATCCGATTACACCAATCTTAAATTATTTATTGGATGCAAACAACAAATAATGATTTCGAAAAGGAAAGCATTCTTTTGACAGGAACTGTTGAATAAAATACTAACTCAAATGTGCAACCTACTAGAAAGCTGCATTAATTTTCCCACAAAAATATTTTAAACAGTATCAATTTGATCTGAAATGACCCTATTATCTCCATGTTTATGGTTTCGAAGTCAACGCCTCGTTTGTTTACATTAGTAGCCAATCAAAAATTATCTATGAATCAAATAGAAATATAACCTGTTCAAATAAACAAACAATTATATCATTATTTACTCACAAAAATGAGTTTATCAGGTACATAGTAGAGGAAACCGAAAGAGATTTTGCCGTGAGTATGAAATTTCATGTGGCAGAACCGGAAAAACTGACGCATGCGCAATTGTTTCTAAACAAGCAGAAGCTAAGAAGAGTTAAGTTACACATAATCCGTAAAGAATCAAAACATTTTTTTTCTTAATATTGTTAATGTGTGCAACTGTTTTTAAAGCGTTTTTTGAAAACTTATTTATTACCCATTCGTTAGATATTTAGTTCTGTTTGCTTATTTCCGGATATTTTGATCATATTCTACTGGTTTTCAGTAATAGCGTTAACGTATTGGCAATAACTGAATGTTTACATTTTCATTTTTCTTTTTTCGTCTTTCCTTCCGTATTCCGTCAAATTTGTGTTCTGATTTGTCCCCTTACTTTTCAGTATGATAATTCCTGTTATCTTGTGCAATGGATTGATAAAACAAATCTTATTAGAATTTTTTGACGCAATGTCATAGTATATAAAAGCATATCATAAAACTGGCATAATTTAAAAGATGAGCTTTAATGATCATCTACGCATTTATAACTATTTTACTTAGACGAATTAGTCAGTCAAATGTTTTTACGAGCTTCAATAAATATTCTGTTGCTTAGTCTTTTTATTAATGCGAATGCTGTAGTGAAGAATGATACAATTGTTTATAAAAGAGCTGTTTCTGTGTCTCTGGATGGATCCTGGGTAGCATATAATAGTAATAGAAGTAAGTTGGTAGATTAGTCTTTGAACTTTTACATGTCTATTAAAAAGTTTTGTTTATAAAGGCAAATACAGAAGAAACGTTACCACGCAAAAGAGAGGATGGGGGAAGAGAATTAATAGCATATAAAATTTTTATTGAAACCATGGTTAAGACTCAGATTCAAAATTGACCTCTCTGCATGGGCGCTCAAATGCAAAGTTGCAAGGGGGGGCTCAAATGTTTCCCCCGTGGTTTAGCTAGATATTTTCCCTATGGAAACTGATTACAGGACAGATTAGAGTCATTAAAATTTGACATTTTTAATAAGTTGTTCATTAATGGCTGGAGAAGAAATGTTTTTACATTTTTGCAAAGAAAATATTAAAACCAAGGAAGTTCTAATTTCAAGAGGGGGGGGGGAGACTCGAGCTTCCACTTGCCCGCCTATATAGGCGCATTTGCCTCTCTGCATAAAGTTTTAAACTTCCTTATCACTGACAGGTTTTTTTTTTTTTTTTTTTTTTTGAGCAATCACAAATTGCTTATTATTTTCATTTGAATGTCGTTCCTATGATTTTATTTACCCCCCGCCTTCCTCTGCAGCGCCACCGTCGACCGGCCCCTCCCGATGCTGCTCCTCTGGCAAACACCATCTCCAGGTTGCGTCTATATCCTACGCACACACGCATGCCTGCACACACGTGCACACATACACAAACACTTGCATATGTATACGCCTACACAAAGACACACGTCTGCACAACGACACACACGCCTACACATACACTCGTGATTGTGAAAAACATAATTTGGGTTTGAAATGCCAAAAATTCAAATTTTATCTTTTTTTTTTTTTGCTGATGAATCCCCTTCACAATTGCCAAAGTTTCAGTATCACACAATCTGTATTACATTGATAGCTCAAACTTAAGCCACAGGTGAGACTGAGTGATAGCTGCACTAATCTGCGTGTAATTTCGCATTACATTGTACAGATAAGTTGTTTTTAGGTGAGGTTAGATATGAAATAAAATAATAAGTTCAATGATCTTAGATAAACAGAAATATTAAATTGCAAAACCAAAGTCATTTTGATGTTGTAAGTTTCAGAAAGCCTTTGAGCCAGTATTCTGCTGCCTCAAAGATTTTCCTCCTCTCCTCTAACGCTCCCCATAACCTGCTAATATTTTTTATTCCTTGTTTGGTTGAAAATCCAGCAGTTCTTAAATTTCATCACCCTCCGTTTCTAAATTTGTTTTCTTGCCAAGATCGCTAGCTTCTTCAATCACGTCATTGATTCCATCAGGTTCTGGCTGCAATAGAGGTGTATCACTCAAATAAAAGACAAAGTTAACAAGATTTGAAAATGGCATTAGCTCCGGGTTTATGTGTAGGTTGAGTTATTACTGTTCTGCTTAAACTGATGGAAGGAATGAATTGAACCACAAAAAGTAGGTCTTGTACTATACAAGAAAAAGCAAATCTTTTTAAGTTCCTTGGCGATAAAAAAAAGTGTTCAACAAAGAATTGAATAAATACCTTTCCGCCTGAAAAATAAAAGAGTATAAAGCAAGGTATAAAGGCAGAAATTAGCAGGAAAGCTGCTAATGTTTATGAAAAAAAAAAAACTCTTTTTCAATACAAAAGAAGTGCGCTTATAGATGAAAAGACAAAAAGCAAAGAGGCAAAGCAACAAATAGCTAAAAAGTAAAAATAGTGGATTAATCAAAAGCACCTATTATGAAAACATTATGCAAACAATGTTCTAAAGCTTTTGCGTTGGTACAAAACCTGTGCTAGAAATAATCAGATTAGTATTGTTAGCATTTCTGTTGGTTACTTATTGTTTTATAATTTTCTCATATATGTTTGATTAATCTGCGAGTTGTAATTTTTAACTCACTGATGGTCTTGAACGTCTTGTCACGCCCTACAGAGCACATTTCAAAAGCATTTTACACTAAATTTTCTGATGCTAAATGTTCGTTGTCAAACCAAGGCCGTATCCAGAAAGGCCAAAAAAAATTTCGGGAGGGGCCCAGATTCACACATTGCCCTAACACATATACATATAGACACACATACACGAATAAAAATATTTAACATAGAAGATGTTTTTTGTCTTGATTTTTAATGTTTCCACTATTGGACTGTTGTAATTTTTATTTTGATTTCTTATTATATTTTTTAACAGGAGAGTGTCCCCTTAAGTTAGCTGTAGACCATCCATAATTTCAGGGGATCCAAAGGTTTCTCCACTATGAAATTTTTTGAAAAATCGATACAAAAATCTGTATTTTGAGGCCTTATGGGCTAATTGAGACTATAAAAATATGAAGAAAAATAGGCAAACAAAATCTCTATTTTAAAGTTATGCTTTCTTTTGCAAATCAAGATCAATCAAAATAAGAATTGCTTGCTCGTCAAATCGTTAACATTAATCGACATAGAAGAGAAATGAAAAGCACGTTGTCATTTGCTGATATCAGCTTTTAGTTTAGTTTGTTTCTGATCACTTCCCCAACACCCCCCCCCCCCCCCTTTTTTTAGCCTACTTTCCCAGTAAAAGTCAGAAAAAGAAGAAAAAAGCATGAAAGAAGGCTTAATGCATCTTAAAAATATCGCGAAAAACAAAAAAAAATTCAAAAATAAATAAAATAATTAAATAAATATCGAAAAATTAAAAATTGGAAAGTAGGGTATTGAGATAGGAAAAAATGTCTGTCTGTCTGTCTGTCCCCCCTAATAACTTTTGAATGAATAGTCCGATTCGAACAAACTTTTTTTTGTTCGAAAGATCTCGGCGAGGACACCTCATTCCCATATTTCACTTTTTGATTTGAACTATTTTTTGTTCAATTTTGAACAGTTCAAGAAAACTTAACATTAGCGCCTACGGGGAAATTCAAGGCAATTCCGAACTGTGAGGCGAATTTGCTTCAAACAAACTTTGTAGGAAAAAGCGTTTATGAAAAACTTGTATATAAATATCTTTTTGATTTGAACAATTTTCCGTTCAATTTTGAACAGTTCAAATCCCTTAACATTAGCGCCTACGGGGAAACTGAACCACTGAAAGTCAATGTAGATTCCGTACTTGAAAGCGGATTTACTTCAAACAAATTTTGTTGGAAATAGCTCTTGACGCCAAACTCCAGACTTCGACTCCAAGAATTTAGGGGCACTTGACTCTGACTCCTGTGCCTGATAATTAATCGGACTCCGACTTCCCGACTTCGACTCTGATTTCGTAGCTTTGGCAAAAATTTATACACGGAGGACAAATGACTGACTTCGATTCTTAGATATTCAACTCCGACTCCTTTACCCCAAAATGAGATTGACTCCGACTCTGACTCCGCAGCTATGGTTTTGACTGTGAAATAATTATTGTTGATCTGACTTGTTTTTATTTTTACGCTAAAGTTTTAATTTAGGTATTCAGTTTTCGGCAAATAAACTCGAAGTCATGTTTCTACATAAAGATATGCGCAGACGAATTTTTTTTTTTGTTGACAATGAAAATTATTTCTTTAAGTTGACATTTTATTGTTTTTATTTATTTTGGTAAGTGCATTAATTCACTTAAAAATTGTTTTTGGCAACAGGGGAAAAAGAAACGATTTTTTTGCGATATGATGTATTTATTTTAATGAGCTTATTAATTTTAATTATTATTTTTTCATTTTGGAAGCTGTTAAAGATTTTTTTAATGGAAAAAATTGTATTAGCTGCTTTGTTTAAAAGTTGCTGCTATTTTATTTGTTCGTTTTTTTACGCTTCTAAGTTTTTTTTAGATGAGTTAGGAATATTTTATTCCTAGAGATCAGCTTAAAGTATTTCAAAATTATGTTTGAAAACATTTGTGATTTTAGCTATTTTTGAGAATATTGATCAGGTATTAGAAAGTAGTATGGGTATACGGGAAAGTAGGCTCGTCTAGTTCTAGACAGAACTTCTTGTTATCAAATGTCCTACAGTATAAAAATTATATAAAATGGTTTAAAAGAAAAGGTGTAGAGATTCAGAAAATAAGAACGAAAGAGTAATATTCTATCGCCTTTTGGACAATTCATACTTTATTTTCTTGTTAAGAGTTCTTCAACTCTCTTGTTAAGAGAGTTGAAGAACTAAATTCCGAGAGTTTTTAAATCTTAAATAATTTTCAAAGACTCTAGAACAGTTTAAATTATTCAAATGACTTTATTTGCACTTTTCAGAAGTTAATTGCACAATCTTACAAAAATGATTGTAACTTTGTGAGACACACCCGTTTTAAGTTAGAAATAAATGTAACGAAATATTTCTCAGGACAAACATTTTTTTTTTCAATCACACATAGTGCAGAAAATGAAATAGGGTTGAGTAAGTGTTTTTTTTTCTCATGCTTAAGATATTAACAGTATGCAGTAGAAGTAAGATAAAAACAAGCAGTAAAAAAAAAACTTCCAAAATACTGAATTTGGTATTAAATAAATGGCAAAACATGAAACATATCAGTCACAAAAATGTATCTTAAAAAATATGCTACAAAAATGCGAGAATCATGATTTTAGATTTTTTACTCAGGATGTATCAAGAAGCTGAATTTGGCACATCTTGGTAACCACATACTAGCCTAATTGGAAACTAGGCGCCCGGCCCCTGGGGAGTTGGTGCAGTGTAAGTTTTGTAAGAGTTTTAGAGGGAGGAGGGCAGGGACGTGCACAGGGAGGAGAAGGGACACCTGTTGGCCCGAGCCTGAAGGGGGCCCAGCGTTTTTAAAACTAGAGGTGAAAATAGGGGTAAACAATATGGAGGGGGCCCAAAAAGTCATTTGTGACGGGTCCTAAAATTTCTGTGCACACCCCTGGAGGAGGGCAAGTCTACCAAACTGACAAGGGGGCCTGTCTTAGCCATGGACGACCCTGAATTGAATTGGGAAAGATAGCAAGAAGTCCTGATTAAAGATCTAAATTTCAAGTATGCTTTGCAGCTAATGAGAACTAGAATTTCTTTTTCTGTATTCCTTCAAATTTTCACTCGCTTAATAGTTACAAAATTAATAATAAAAAAATTAGTTATTTTCCTTTTCTAACATTAAAAATTAAAAAAAAAAATTCTGTTTTACGGTACAAAACATTTCAGGCCCCCCTCTGGATACGGCCCTGTATCAAATGGTCCAAGGTGCAGGGCAATAGCTAGGCATTGATAGAAGGTAGGGCACTTGAAATTACATGGCAAGTTCCTCAAAAAAAAAAATTTTCATGGGAAAGAATTTTACGCATCTAACTCATGACCCTCAGAGGGTCAAGCTTCTTGATTTTTTGCCTTGTTACTTTTGTCAGTGACCTGTTCATCCTTAAGCTCAGTTCTTTTGAAAAAATATTGAAAAGTGCGCTCCTTGTAATGCCTGAACACTTGTCTGCAGTAATCTGCAATTTGTGCTATTGAACTTGATTTCTTATTTCATTTTTTTAGTGCAAAGGTATTTATTCTATTCTCATATTGACTTGTGATACAGCATATCTGAATCGAGACTGATTTAGCCTTTCGACTTTAGTTTCAAATATTATGGGTACGTCCACCGTTACTCTTGTGACCATCAGAGAAAATTTGTGTGGTTATTTCCAATTATTATGTCACATTATACATTTAGGTTAAAATTCAGGATTATTTCAGAAAGTCATGTGTGTTTTGCTTAAAAAAACATATTTGAATTATAATTTAAGAAATTTTGCTTCCCTTGGGAGAAGATTAAACATTTGTTACTCTTGTGACCAATGGAAAAGGCAAATTTCAAATTTTAAGTTTGAGCTACAAGTCCTGTGAATTGTACAGGAATAATAGATTGAAATTCAGAGATTTACCAAAGGTATTATTGCTCTTGAAAAGGATAGTAGCAAAAAAGTTATCTGATTACAAGTTAACATATTGCACTTGCTTTTGTAAAAAACAGAGTGTTACTCTTGTGACGTTACTCTTGTGACAATTTGTCCAAAATAGTATTTCTGGACAAATGTAACATTTGATACACTTTTAAGACACTAAATTGATACGATACATTTATTTTCATATAATAGAACTTTTAAACATTTATTACATTTTAAGGCATGGAAAATTTAATAAATAATAAAACAATTATATTCTATAAAATCCTCGAGAGTTGATTAAGGTGGGAGCATCAGCGTTAGCTATAATTTGTTTTTTTTTTGTACCAAATACTGTGCTCATCAGGCTCAAACTTGAAAACTCCTTTTATTTTTGTTGGGACCAAACACTTAACCTGGTATTCTTCATTCATAACAGCAGTTATCATGCCATAAAAACATGCACCATCATATGTTAAAGATACCCATTGACCACATTGCAGCTTCTCATTCTTTGCTTCTGAGCTAAGTAAAACCTCACTGTCATCATCAGTATTGTCACTTTTTTCATCAATGTTTTCGGTATTAAATCTATATTTTATGAATGAGTGATGTTGCGGATAGGGCTTGTAGTGGATTGCATCGCGCCTTGCTTCAACAAAATGTATTTTTTGCGTGCCTTTCACACTTTTTACTTTTTCCCATTGAGGTGACACACGTTCTTTGGCTGTTTCGATTTCTTCGTTTGAAATGTGGATAACATTGACTTTTGTTTTTCCATCAACGATTTTTGTGAAGTCTGCAGCATTTCGTACAATTCCTTTTTTAGCACGTACTTCACCCCAAACGTATCTTTTAACAACAGCACCAATTCCATCAACAGCTCCTTTTCCATGCGCTGTTGAAAAGAATGTCCAACTAAGTTTGTTCAAATTGTAATCTGATTTAATCAAAGACATGTTAGAAAAATTGTATTTTTGTTTGAATTGTGCTGCACAAGCATCAGAAAAAATGCTTACATTTTTTACAGATGCGTTTCCTTTAAGGTAGTCTTCTAAAATTTTGCAAAGAAATGCATTTACAGAAAATCTATCATGTGTTATGTTATCAGAAACAATAGCATACGATTTCACTTGGCCACTTTCACACCATATGACTGCTGTAAAAACAGTAACTTGAGGATTTGACCAGTGTGCAGACTGGATCTCATCTTGATAAAGGCAGGTATAGTTTTCTGCAAAATCTACTTGCAACACAATACTTTCAGTATTTGTGTTGCTCTTTGCATACTGAAAATATGCCTGAGTTGAGGATTGAGTGAATAAATGAAGCAGAAAAGGGTACAATTGCTTTCTCAAATCATGTAAAGCATTAATGATGGTTTCAGTTACTTTTATCTTCTCAAAACGTCCAGCAATGCTTTTCCACTGAAAATAACTAATACGCTGTTCTTCATTTTGGATATCTACTTCTTTAAAAAGTATTTTTATATTATCTTCGCAAATCACACATTCAGAGTTCATACACTCAAATGAAGATGTATCACAACAAATAAAATCTATTAAATCCTTAGGTGATCCTACATTAAAGGTGGGTAATACTTCTGCTATTGCTTTGTAAATTTCTTCGAAATTTTCATGGTATCGACAAATACAGATGTTCTGGGGAATGCCTCTATATGGTTTTACAAAACTAGGTCTCATTGCTACAAATGATGATTTCCCAATCTTAATGTCAGGAAATGTGTCTTTAAATATTTGGAAAGCTTCCCTTATTGTGAATAATAAATACCGCCTAGGATTTATGGCATTGTTTTGATTCTTCTTACGCCGTACTAATGCAGCTTTAGCTGAAGGATCAACTCTACTTATATCATCTCGAAGATAAAAATCGGTTACTAATTTATGCGCTGTGCTAGTTAAACAAACATTAGCTTTAGGAACTGGGGTGGTTTTTAGAATTACACCAGATTTTTGAGCTAAATTTGTAATGATAGAAAGCTTCTTAGTAGGCGATCTTGGAAGTTTTCTTTCTATACTCTTTATCATTCTCCTTAAAGCTTGCGGAGTTAAAGATTTCTTTGTTTCATTACCATGTCTGACTTTTGCTAATTCTCTACTTTTTCTTTTCCTAAGCTTCGCCTTTTCTCTTGCCAAAGCCTTTTCAGATTCTGATATCAATCCTTTCACTTTATCATAATATGTTTTGTTTTGCTTCTTTCTCATCTTCAAATATTCTTTTTCATTTTTGTGCCTTTGCCTCCATAATTTCTGACGCTCTGCAGCATTTTTTCTCTTATTTTGAGCTATTTCCTCCATTGCAAACAGACTTCTTGTTGAAACCAAAATGAAATTTTAAGTAATGGTAACACTAAGAAGAAAGCAAACACCATGTGCATATTAAACTAAAAATGAATAAGTTGAGCTGTTTCACTAAACCTTATATATTTCATACATTCCAAATAAAACACAATTAGAAAGTATATGAAAATATATACTAATCAGGGGTCTGGCCAGAGGATATTTGGGTCCGTTAACGGACCCTTCACAAAAATCCGATCAACCAAAACGGACCTTTCACAAAATCCCGATCAAACAAAACGGACCTTTCACAAAATCCCGATCAAACAAAACGGACCCTTCACAAAATTCTGATAAACAAGATCGGATCTGTCGCAAATTGTTTATTGAAAGAGCAAATCTGAAAGCAAAATAACGCATATTTCTATGTATAAACCGATAATTTTTGGAACCTTTTTTTAAGTCAAATTAGAGGGATCAGCTTATACAAAATCGGCTAATTTTGAAAAAAAAAAAAAAAGAAAAGAAAAGAAAAAATCGGCACTCTTGCGATGCTCCTGCAAGCTACTGGCAAATAAATATAATGGTTGTTTGTTTTATCACAGCTAATTAGCAGCGGTGTTGTTGTAAACTTTTCTGAAAAGGCATTGGTAAGCACTTTTCTCCGCTCATGATTTAATAAACAATAATAATATATATCTGCGAAATGAACTTAGAACTGCAAAGGGATAGTAAGGGTGAGGAAAAAATATGATCGCTTCAGATAGGGTTACCAACTTCAAAACTATCACCACTTAGCGTCTGGCGTTGAACCTTTATAATGACTTGATTAGAAAATATTCTCATCATTTTGTCGGCTTGTCAATATTAGCGTTTTTACGGTGCGGTGCGATGTTTAATTGTTATTTTGGGAGAAAATTATATGGGTTTTGATTTTTCGATGCTAACAAGGATGATTAACTTTAAATAAACTCTTTTAATTACCGTTTTTTTTTTCTTTAGATGCCTACATTTTGAAAAATGCAATCTTTTAACATCCGATATGGGAATCATATTTTGTTCTTTTTTCAACCTAACTTCGCTTTATTAGGATTCAAATAAATGAAAAGTCTCTTTATTTCTGTTAGAACTCTCATTTCAAGTTTTTAAAGCAAAATTCCATTTTCTATTATGAGTCAAAAATTAAAATGCTGAATAAATGGTTTATTTTATTTTATTATTTTTTTTTTGGGGGGGGGGGGGATCAACTGTGCTCACAGATATTAATGATATGTTATCATAGGACTCGAAAATGCAATTTTAAAATAATTTTATCAAAAATATTTCTTTTACAAGCCGTTTTTATACTTTTGATGCCTTCACTTTGAGAATTGCGATCTCTTTGCATCCGCTATGGGAATCCGATTTTTCGAATTTTTGATGATTATTACGCTTTGTTAAGAGGTAAACAATTGAAATATCTTTTTATTTTTGTTAAAATCACGGAATTTATAAGTTTTAAACGAAATTCTGTGCTTTTTAAGAGTGTCTTGGGTCAAAGAGTTGAATGCTGAACCCTATTCTGAGTTTTGTTTTATTTATTTATAATTTTGTTACCATTATTTTAAATACTGTACAGAAATATATCTACGTAGTATAATTTAACATAATGCAGAATGGTAGATAAATATTGATACTTGAAAGAGCAATGCCGCCCCCCCCCCCCCCCCCCGCCAAATATCAGGAAAAAAATCCAGAATGATTTTCTCGTCATAGAAGAGAAAAACACTCAACTTTAAGTTTAATTGATGCAGTTTGTGCCATCCCTAAATTCTAAAATTTTGTTTTAACAAAAAAAAAAAAAAAGATTTTTTTTTTTTTTTTTTTTTTTTTGCGAAATTTTTTCATTTTTCACAAAATTAATTCATTTTTCACAAAATTATTTGACTTTTCACAAAAAACGGACCCTGTGAAAAATCCTGGACAGACCCCTGCTAATAGCATAATTAAAAGTATAATGTGTTTGAAGAATTGATCCACTGATGAAGTATAATTAAGAATTAATCACCTTGATTAAGTGTCTAATTAAATACTTCAGAATTATTCTGATCAGAAAGATATTTACTCAACTTGAAGGATTGTTGTTTATTTTTATTTTGATCTTATTTATTTGATTTCATTTTAGTATTACTTAGAATTAGAAGTCAACCTACTGAGAACAAAATGTTACTCTTGTGACAGTAAAATGTTACTCTTGTGACATCACCCCAGAGCTTAATCTATGGATTAAAAAAATGAAATATTTAGTGTAAAATGTGTCTGATATTAACAAATCAGAAAATATGAAGTTTGAAGTGAAAATTTTAAAAAGTTTTTTCAAAATTAAAGCTTTGATACATTTTTGTTACTCTTGTGACATGCATGTATTGACTACTAATTAAGCACTTGAAATTAGCTATTAATTAATAATAAAAATGTTTTAACTACATACATATGATAAATAAGATTATACTCTATTAAATTAAATGCAAAGTATCTATTTTTTTTGAAAAAAGGGAGATCCTTAGTCAGTTTTACAAAATCAACATTTTAAGCCTTAGTGGAAATAAAATTGAGTGATCTTAATTCCCATTAAATTTTCGTTGTATATTTATCTATGTGGAAATTTAAGTTACATTTTCAGTAACATCAATTTCTGAGGATTAAAATGGTGTATAACACTTGAGGTTTCATGAAAAAAAAAATTTGTGAAAAAAGGTTCAATTGCTGTGGACGTACCCTTATTTATTATTTTTACTTTATGTTAACCATATTTGATGGAATATGCATGTTATTATACTGTTCCAATGATCCTGATTACCATGAACAACTCGTTCAAATGTAAAATTTCTTTGCTAGTCATATTTTATATGGACATTCTAGCATTTCAGGTTTTCTAGGTAATTTTGGTATGTAATGTGTCGCTTACAGAAAAAATCATTCATTTTGATTAAGTTAATAAAACTACTTTGTATGTATTTAATTGGGAAAAAATACATTAATATTTAAAAGCTTACTCATTTTGTTTTACTTTGCTAGGTATTGTCGTTTCAGCTGTTGTTCCTGGCTCCATCTATACTGATTTATGGCGAAATAAGTTAATTGATGATCCATATTTTAGAAAAAATGACGTATTATACAAATGGATTGGCACTGAAAATTGGACTTTTTTCAAAAAATTCAATGGTAATATAGTGAAAACTATAATCAGCATGTAAATATTGTTTGTTTCCTTTTCTTTAGCATAGCATATTAAAACCAATTTTTATTATGAAACTGTACCTGTAATCCTATTTCTTGATATTTTTCAAGCTATTTATCTCCGTTATTGAAACAAACTTTTCTCCACAAACACCCCACCTCTTAAGCTTTTAGCCTTTGATGTGAAACTAACCAACTAGCAATTTGTTGCTGTTCGTGCTTTTATTATTACAGTAGAAGGTCTTTGAAGCCAACCTATAAGTAAGGCAGAATTGTCTATTGCAAACGGCACAACCTCCCTGAAGTAAACATTGACTTTTGTAATTCAGAAATCCCTATATTCTATATTGTAAAAGTTACAACATTCTCTCGAACAAAATTTCAGATAAATTTCCTCTTTTCTCTTCAGAATTGAAGGCTTTTAAAATAAAAATTATGCATAAATACTATAAAATTTTTCTTTTAAAGAGTGAAATTAGTACCATATTTTCCTGTGTATTATCCGCAGGCAGCCTATAATTTGCAGGTCTTTAAATCAGCCGGAAGGAAAAAAAACTTCATATAATCGGCGGCGGCGTATAATCTGTGGAAAATAATGATGGAATGAAAAAAATAAAGTTTGAATTTAACATACCATTTGAGCAACTAAACTAAAAATGTGAAAAGGTAATTACTTTGAAGACATAATCAAAATTAATCTGAAATATAATCTAAAATATAATGATTTCTTCTTGAAATCATGATTATAGTAATACTATAATCATGATATAGTAGAATAATTACTTGAAAAACAAAGAGTCAAGAGAAAGGAGAGCAAACAGTCTAATCTTGTGCAAATGGCTCCTTCCTTCACTGTATTCTTGTTTATTTTACATGGCTGTACAAGAGGAACATTCAAGCAATGTAAAATAACCAACATACAGACAGGTAGCGAGAAAGAGCATGCAAGCTTTGTAAAATAAACAACATGCAGTCGGCGTACGATCTCTATTGGTGAATCCTTCTGTAAATATTGAGGTTCAATGCATTGATGTTAAGAAAAAAAAAATCCACAGGTAATACATGGCAGCATATAATCCACACCTGATAAACTTTGACTTTTTTAACAGATAAGCCACGGATTATATGCAGGAATGTGATAATGAGATGAATACAAAGATTGTTGATCAGGTTACCAAAGTGTAGTAAGCAAGCAAGCAGAGTTATACAAAGTTAGACAAAGAGATATCAGATTTTCCTCTACAACATGAAAAACTTATTTCTGAATTTCAGTGAATAACATTAAGTTTGAGAATTTTAAATTCTTGAGGTTTTAAATTATTCTTATGTGGAAACAATTATGTGCAATGTTGATGCATTACAAATATCATTGGATTGGTTTGGGTCTAGCTAATGGATCTGTGAAATTATCTATTTGGTACCTAAATACATAAGACACAAAGCTTCTGACCTCAATGTGTGAGTTATGAAGATTTTCTGCCAAGGTGGGCTCCAATCAATTTCATCACCAATGCCCCCGTCCATTACCTTATCCTCTACAGTTTACATAATCATGAACGGGGCCCCTCCAAGACTAGGTCCCTAGGTTCCTACTAGGCTTGATATACCCACTCGGAGGCCCTGTATTCTACTGCATCATTGAATTCAATCTTTTCTTTTTGAATTGAAGTTTTGAGTTTTATTTACAGAGCAAAATTTTTCATTCATCTCTTTTATAAATCAAATACCAGTATTGCTTTCTTCTTGAACCCTGATTTTTTTTTTCTTTTGTTTGAAAACAAAATATATATTTTTATTATTTTTATAAAATTTATTAGCATAGTTGTCAACTGATAACCATCGCTGAGTCAAGTTAAGTCTTTCTGCAGTTGCAATTTGTATGTTTTTCAGTATTGAGTTTTTATAGTCTTTTATTAATACAAACATTCAACAGGAGTGCCCCCTCCTCCCTTAAGAGCAAGGGCGCACCCTCCCAAGCAGGGGCGCTGACTTGCAAAAATTATTGGAGGGGGGCGGGGCGGACATCACCGGGGGCTTAGGGGGTTATGTAATTCCTCGGACGTCCCCCCACCCCAAATAAATGTCAGATTTTTGTACCTTGAAAATGCCATTGATTTAAGCATTTCTGCCTTAGTCCTGGCTTTAGGGTGGTAACTTACTACAAAATACCTTAGTTTTGCCATCAATCTTTGAGTTGAACTGCACCATTGTTGTGGTCGCTCATCTGGTTTGCTAATTCTGCATTAGCTACCAGTTTGTTGGGCTCTCTTGGCTCCCTTAAGAGATTTTTCGCCTCCAGCTCATGTGATTCCTATTTCGGGCTGATGAGTGCTAAAAAGCACGAAAATGCAGTCCTTGGATGGAATAGCTGAGCTGGTGGTGTATTTTAAGTATTTCTGCCTTAGCCCTGGCTTTAGGCCGGTAACTTACTACAAAATATTTAACATGATTTTAAATATCTTGTTTTTTTAGATTAAAGGGAAAATCTTCGCAGTAAAGGTGCACAAAAGGATTTTTGCTCAAATAGTGATTATCAGGGCCGACAAGAAGCCATGTCAGCCTAGTAGGAAACTAGGAGCCGGGCTCGGAATCAGAGTAGTATAAGTTTTATTGAGGGTGGGGTACCAAACTAACAAAAGGCATTTAAAATTTGATGACCTCTTGAAAAAATTAGATTGATTCCTAATGTACTCATTTTGATCATTATGATTTTTATTCTGTAAGTACATTTTTTTATTTGTTTTTTAAAGACTTGTGGATATTTATTTGTTTACTTCTTTGTTTACTTTAGTTGAATGTCATCTCTTGCAGAAGAAAAGAATAAGTTTGGTTTTCAATGGTCTTGACACAGTTAGCAAAGTATTTCTAAATGACAAATTAATTGGTTCTTCAAATAATATGTTTGTGCGTTATGTCTTTGATGTCAAGTCTACCCTAAAGGTAATTTAAAAAAAAAAAATTCTATTTTCAATAAGGATAATATTTTATGCTGCTTCAAAATAACTAATTTACATACACACAGCGAATGCTTCCCTCGAACAAAAAAAGAGGCGGGAAGCTTTCAGATAAAGGCCATTTTAATTCAATTAAAAGCATTTTTGAATAGAAATTTTGTTATTGAAAGAAGGCTTCTGAGACATTTTTAGTATGCTATATGCAGCATGCAAAACCCTAGTATTTTCAATAGTGCTTATACTTTTTTTTAATAAGTAAGAGAATTAATTGTTTTGTTCAAAAGCTTATGCTAAAAGCTTTAATAAATAAATAAATAAATAAAAAACACCTAATTTTTATATTCAAGTGAAATTTTATTGGATAACAAGAACGAGGCAGGTTTGTTTGAATGTTTAGCTTTCGGAATAAAAAAAGTTTGCTTTTGTGATGAAGATTTGTAAGAACTTCCACATGACAACGAGGGCAGAAACACAACATGGCTCATTGAAAAATACAGAAAAGAGGGCAGAGCTCATCTGGGGTTATTAATTTAGCAAGAGGGAAAGAATGCAGCCCCCTCCTAAAAGCTCCTGGGAAGAAACTCTACACCTTATCAGCAACAATTGTTTTTTCTCTTCTCTTTTATGAACCAAATATTATCAGACATCATTGTGAAAAGTGTCTGGGCTTTTTTTTTTGTAATCTAAAACTAATGTTGCTGTTTGTGACTATCTATCTATCTATCTGTGTCATCGCTACTCCTGGTGAATGACAGAAAACTGAGTATCGAACTAGGTATCATAGATTAGTAATTTTCCTAGCTACATGTGTAGCTAGATGTTATAATTATACAACATTAATTAGCAGAAAATTTAATTAAAAACATAAATTTTCGACTCTGGATCTTCCTTTCGGTATCCCTGTTAGCTGACATTCCCGTCAAGCCATTTGCATTTTCCTCATAGGGAAAGCAAAAAGGAACTCGCAGAAAGGAAGGTCATGCAGAAGGAGATGAATGTTTTTCGAATGGCGTATAATGAAGTGCATTTATCAGTGTGCAAAGAAAAATAATTCAAATGGCTTGCTTAAGTGAAGCACGTTTTTAATGAGAAGATTTTTTCTCCTTTTTTTTAAAGGAATGTAATTTACGTCCCAAAAATGTGAACTCAAATTTTTTCACTGGCTAAAGCTGTCTCAGGGGGGCAAGTACCGGGCAAAGCCCCGAAAGTAACCCTGAAGTTCTCCCAGAAAATGGGGTGCTGCACAAACCTGCTGCAGGTGGGTTGGGCGAGGTCGATGCTGAGCAGCAAGCTCTTCTAAAAGGTAGCGAAGCCCTTGAGGTACACCTTTGAAGGTGGTGTACATCAGCCTGCCTTGTCTGCTAGTAATTCTTTATTTTGTGCAATAATCCTTTGTAAATATTTACTTCATATTTAATACTCTTTTTACCATTAAATTGTTCTATTCATTTATATCTGAAGTAGTGTAGTGCAGTCATTCAGGATAACTTTGTGCCATAAGTTCTCTACTTCAGGGTTGCCACCCATCTGAAAAATATGGAAAACCTGGAATTGTCAGGGAAAATGAAAATCACCTAAAATGGTCAGGGAATTGTCAGGGAAAGTCACAAATTATGGAAATTTCTGGAAATGTCAGGGAATTCCTTCTCAATTTGTGCATCTGATGGGTGAAACTGTTGCGTAAAAATGTGGAAGTATAATAAATATCCCATTCCAGATAAGCAAATTTTCCTGATAGTTGAGAGGAAGAAAATTCAAGCTCATTTTTAAGTACTAAATGTAATAAGGCTCAAAAAAAAAAAAAATAAAATAAAATAAAAAAAAAAAAAAATAAATAAAGCTCTGATTTTATTAATTACATTTTATTTTGCTGCTTTTGAAAAAAAAAAATAATCGATCCATGCTTAGCTGGAAATTACTGGTATTTTCCGCTAAGTACCTGTGGTTTTACTCGTGTTTCAATAGCCTTCATTATACTTTTTTTCTTTCTTTTTCAGGAAATGAATGATCATAAGTTTAAAGTCTCAAAATTTTAGCTTTTATATGTTAAAACTCGTTCTTTAAGAAACATGCCAACATTGAAAGTGACTTTGCCGAAAATTACTTAGTATGTTTCAGATCTCCGTCCTTATGCATCCTTCAGACTTTTCCATTACTTCAATGGTTGGAAGTTATTTTAATTAATTCTAGAGTAAAATGATGATTTATTCATTTGTTTTTGCAAACTTTAACTGTATTGAGTTAATTAGCAATTACATATTTTTTGTAAAAATACTAAATTGTAAAAAAAAAAAGAGCATTCAAATTTTTAGTTCTTTATTTGCTTTTAAAGCTAAGGATTTTTAAAATCTTTTTTTAAATAAAAATCTAAGTCCATTTTGGAAGAATAGTGTTGTAATTTTCTCTATTCTTATGTATTAAAAATATAAATTTTAAATTGAATCATCATTGCAAAGAATATTTAGCAAATATTTTTATTTTTGAAACAGAATGAACTCTGATTTTTATGGATCCTAGCTTGCCAATGAAAGATGTTATGATTTTTTTCTTATTACAATGCTGATAATTTTTTCACATGTTAATGAGAATAGTGGTGATGTCGATGTTTTGGAAACATCTATCTTGTTAAAACATTGGTGTTTTAATTTTGAACATTTTTTTTAAACATAAATGTTTTTTAAAAAGATGTCACACCACTTTTTGAGAGTGTAGTACCAACAATGGCATGTTGGTCAAAAATTTGAAAGAAAAGTCTTGTAGCATTATGGACTGACAGAATGCTGTTATTCACGCTACAAGGAGGGAGAGAGACTTAAATCAAATGAGATTTCTTACAATATGCTCAGTTATGCTAGAATGGTCCCTAGCATATGTCTTGCAATAGGAAAAAGTTGCTAAGTAAAAAAAAGCATAAAAAAAAGTGCTAACAAAAAGTTTTAAGCAAGATGAAATGTCTGCATTGAAGGGGAAATAAACTTTTGCACAATAAAATTGCAGAGATTTAAAAATAAAAGTAGTAATTGGAAATATCTGGTCTTTCAAAGCATTTTTATTAAATGTTAAGTTTGTCTTAACCCAAATTTTGGTAACAATTATTGATGATGTTTTAAAGCATTATTTTGTTAATAAAGTAGGTTTATTTACAGTAAAAATTATATTGTATCGATATTAAATAACGTAAGTTAATTTTTATTATCTTGGAATTTTTCCTATAATCGACTGGAAAACCTGGAAATATCAGAGAATTTCATTCTTGAACTTCTGTGGCAACCCTGCTACTTTTTAACTGTCCTCAAATATTCAATTACATTAGTTTTATTGTATTTTTTGATATAGAATGGAAGAAACACTTCTAAACTACTGGATGGTTCACATAAAATACATACACCACCAGCTCAGTCATTCCATCCAAGGACTGGAGTTTCGTGCTTATTAGCACTCATCAGCTTGGATTAAAAATTTACTGATCGTGAGCTGGAGGTGGAAAACCTTTCAAAGGAGCCAAGATAGCCAAACAAACGTGTAGCAAATATAGAATTAGCACTGACCAGATGAGTGACCAAAATAATTGTTCGGTTCTACTT
Source organism: Uloborus diversus (assembly GCF_026930045.1). Taxonomy (NCBI): domain Eukaryota; kingdom Metazoa; phylum Arthropoda; class Arachnida; order Araneae; family Uloboridae; genus Uloborus; species Uloborus diversus. Next base: position 79,496,382 of record NC_072737.1, on the reverse strand, counting down.
GAAGATGAATTACTGAAAATACTGTGTGGTAATCCAAAATGTAGAAGTAATAACAATTAAACCATTTGGAATGAATTTTTAACCTGGTGCAAAGTTAGCCTGACACTCTGGGTAACTTTGAGCCACTTAATGTGGCTCAAAGTTACACAGAGGGAAATACGTTGGAAAATAAATTATTTAAATAAAAGTATTGCAATTGCAGAACTTTAAATCAGAAATATATGTTTTGCAAATACTTTAAGACTTTCATTTTGTGTTTGGTAACATAACAAGCTGTATATAAATTACTATATTGCATAGAATATGACATGCGAAGAAGAAAAACCTCAATATTTGAAAGGAAAAAAACATTTTAATATTGTGTAGGAAATAAAAATGCTCAGGAAAACAATTTTCAATTTTTAAACTAAAAGATATGCATCTTTTTACGGAATTATATTGGTAAAGTATATTCAATAATGAAATTATTAGCCTCAAAGTGCCATGCTAATTTTATGAAAAATATTTATTGCTTGCATTACTATGGCCATTGTAGAATTACTCATTATGTTTTTAATTAGTAATTTCTTTAACTTGAATTTCAGGCTAATAATACTCTGAAAATTTCATTTGAATCTCCAGTCCTTTACGCTTCCAAAAAGAATTCAAAACAAGTTCTAAACTATGTTATTCCTCCTACTTGTCCTCCTCCTGTTCAAAAGGGTGAATGCCATGTTAACTACATTCGGAAAATGCAGAGCTCTTTTAGCTGGGATTGGGGTCCATCCTTTCCAACTCAAGGAATATGGTATGTTTAAAGATTATATTGAAAGCAAAAATTTCATTTTTGCGAAGATATTCAGTTTCAGGTAAATCTTTTCAAATTTATGACTTATTATTATTATTATTTTTCTTTTTTCTTGTTAGGAAATCAGTTGAAGTAATTGGCTACAATTCATTACTAATAACAGATATTACGGTGGTGACTACCCAATCCAGTGAGTCATTCAGTCTTTGTGCAATACAGTAGAGTCTCGAAAATCTGATGTAATTGGGGCTCGCACCACCTCGAATTACTGAAAATTCGGATTATCCAAAAAATTCTTTGAACTACATAAAGACATGCACTGTTTACTTCTTACGCGATGAAAAGGAAATATTGTCTCCTCAAAAAACTTATCACTCAAATTTCAAGATAAATTTATGTTTTAATTGATTCTAAACGAGTTTTGATTGTTTTTTTCCTTGATGTCTGCACGTTCTTGTGTGTAAATTTGCAGGCATCCAAAAAATGCCCTTTGATCGTCCTCGAATAAATTTTGATGAGTTTTGTTGTGCCATTTACTATGTCTATGTGTGAGCGTGCATATATATATATGCCTCACATAATACAAAAACGTTAGTCATAAAAGGATAAAATTTCGTACATACAAATCGTACAGCATCAATTTTGCACTTCCCTTTTTGATTGCAATCGGATATTCTAAAAGAGATGTTTGTTATTCTTTGAGACAAAACAATGTTTTAATTTCAGGTTATTTTTTGTATCAACCAACTTCTTACTTTCTCCAACATCTCTTAATCCATCTCTAACAGTCGATGAATATTTCTTGGCGACTGTTATCGAAATAAACCTTTCAATATCTTGTTATTACCTTATTGTATATTGTTAGGAAAGTTCTACATAGCAAAATATTTCAATTTTCAGATTAAAAGTATTTTTTGTCCGCAAAAAGTATACCCTAAAATTATCAACCAAGCACCTCAAATTAAGCAAAACCTCGGACGTTTGAGACTCGGATTTTCAAGACTCTACTGTATTTGTTTTGATTTGTTTATGTTTACATTAATATTTGAAAGGTATATGCTAAAATACTTTGGACTTTTAGCATCTAAGCCCATTATTGATATCTTAAAAATTAAAATAAAAAAAAAAGATTTTTTTTTTATTTTGATAGAATAAATAATATTTTTCAGTTATAAAAGCGTTATAGAGAAGTGTATAACATAATAATTTAATTATTTTGTTACTTTTCATTGGCCTTTTAAGCATTTAATATACTGTTTTTTTCTTTCATTTTTTGCTACACTTTTCAACTTATACTTACTTTTTAAAACAGTTTAAATAATCCAGGTCAGCTTCACAACCTTTTCTAAAAAAAAAAGCCCTAACTCATCATCCTGTTCATGGGACTGTCTTAGAGTGACATCTTGGTTGTAGAAAGCAATTCCGCCCAGGATTACCATTAGGATTTTTTGCGAAACCCAAGATAAAGCACATAAAATTAACAAAATCTTGAAATTTATTCACTTTTTGTAATTGCTATTAGTTTAACTGGTAAATTATTATTCTTAAGAACCATACAGTAAAAAATTATGATCATAAATATTAGATTTCCTCTCGTAAATTATTTCTTTGGAACAATTTCTTTAAAAAATTGTATTAAAGTCATCTGTCATAAAAAAAGAAAAGTAAAAATGTTTTATTAATGTGTTTTGATACAATTATACCGTTTGTACAAGAAAATGACAATCTGGGCTCCAGAGGGTTGATTTGTCTCCCCTATGCAATCTTTTAATATAGGCTCAGCTTGTGCATGAAAGAAAACTCCATTCTAGATTTCTGAGTCAAAACATTATATTTTAGTGAATATTAAATATATTATTGTTGAGATATTTAATATAAATATATTGTTTTCATCAATAAGGCCAATATCCCAACATTTCAAACAAAATCCCTTTCACCCAAGATCTCTACTGAAAACATAAGATTGGGAAAGGGGGTGTTGGGTGGGGGAGAACTCTGACAGCCCTGGTTCCGCACCCTACTTTTGAAAACATCTCACTCTGAGCCAGTGCTATAATTAGGAAGAAATATTTGAGGGGAATTCACCTTGAGGTTTGGAGAACTCACCTAAAAAAAGGTTGTCTGAATCTATTTTACATTTTTATGTTTGACACCCAAGAGACCTCCCCCCCCCCCACTTACAAATCCAATTTACTTTACATTTCCATTATTTTTACAACAAAAATGCATATTTTTGATGGAGAGGTCTCCCCAACATCCCCTCTTCTCCGAGTACAGCATTGCTCTTACCGGGAAATGCGGAGCAAAATAACTTTTTTTGCTGAGCTGTGGAGTTTTGCAATTTTCGCAAAGCAGTTGCCAACCCTGTGATTACTGTAATTTTTACTGTTGAATTTTTCATTTAGTAATTTGGAAACAGTTGCTATTCTCATCAATAACAATATTTGATTTTACAAATTCTCTTCTTACAAAATCTTTTGCTAACCATTTTTTTCTCAATTAATCACTGCAACTACTTACCACTTTAAGTTTAATAGTTTTCTTTACTTCTGAAAGTAATTTGGAAACTGAGCGGTAGATAGTGCAATCATTTCATTGCGCAAAATGCAATGAAATGACTTTTAGTCACTGAAATTGATAGAATAAGCAAAAAAAAAAAAAACATGGAGTGAGAAAAACTTTCATTTTCCCCAACGCTTAATTTTTAATTAATTTTTTTAAATCTCTGATTTTGAAAATAAGGCTTGGTGTTTATGAGGTCATAAATTATGTACTTTGGCACATCTGTTCCGTTTTTCCACATTGTGATAATCATGAAGTGAATTAAACATTGCGCTCTACGCTTGCTATCAACCATATTGTTGCCAACACGTGAGTAAAGAAGTGTATTAAATGTTATGCTCTGTGAATGGCATCAGTGAATGGCCTTTCATCATTTGTGATATTATGGACAGAAAGGTAAACAATGAAAGCCCACTGATTAAAGTAATTTTTTTAACAATATTAAACTTAGTCAAATTATTTAAAAAATAGTCAGATCCTATGTTTTTAAGCATGCTCTTTCAGAAAAATTGCTTTTAAAATTTTGGGAACTACCCCATTGTAGGCTATCTTTGGCAGCGCAATTGCATGTGTATTCGAAAGCAGTTGTAGACGTTAGAGGAGACAAGGGTGCCCCCTCCCAAGTTCTTTTTTTTGTTACTAAATGTGGCGTATGTAGCTTGTTTAGAATTGATTTTCAAAATTCTATGTTTCAGATTATAAATCAGAGAAAAAAATGTTTGACAGCATCATCGTTACCATGTTTATGGATACAGCTACGTTCGAAGCGGTTAGTGGTATGCTGAAAATTGATGTGAATGGAACTGAACTTTTCAATTCTAAAATTGCAGTCAAGCCAGATTCAAATTCAAAATCTCAATTAAAATTTAATTTAAAATTACCAAAGGTATGTTTATATTATTTTGCATTTTGAAATAATTTATTAATAGAGAATGAGTCTGCTAATAATTTTATTTGTATTTATCCTAAGTTTGGATTTAAATAATAAGAATTACATGCAGGTAAAACTGATGTTGCTGCAACCCATGAATACGGTGCAACCATCTGGTGTTATTAGTGTGAATTTTATGAGCCAGTTGGTATTTACAAGGCAGTGGTGGAAGGTTATGAGCAGTCACCATGAGGTCTGCCGGTGTTTCTTGTTCATTTGAATTTAATAAGGTTTTAGATTTAAAAAGAAAGAACTTTTGCACATTTTAAAGAGAAAAGGGGAATTTTACTCATTAATCATCTTTTCCTCATTCTATCTGTTACTGGGTATCATCAGAATTGTCGGTGTCTGTTACTGGGGATCGGAACTTTTTTTGAAATTGAGCAAATAAAAATAGAATTAACTAATTCAGAGGATCCAAAAGCAGCCAAATGTTAGATGAGATGTAATTGCATGAGAGAAAAATAGTTTTAAAAATCTAAATACAGTTGACTCTCTGTTTAACGATTTTCAAGGGACCACAAAAAATCGTCCTTAAGTAGAAAGCGTTCTTAAATAGAATGCTTTTAACACTGTAGTGGACCATCTGGGACTGTGAAAAGCCGTTGTTAAATAGAGAAAGTCGTTAAACAGAGAGCCAACTGTACATTAAAAGGCTCAGAAAATTGAGTTAACCTGAGAGTGATGTCTTAAGCATGTCTGTGACTGGTGCCGTTACCCTACTGTAATTTTTAATGTAGAATTTTTCACTCAGTAATTTGGTAACAGGTGCTATTATCATCAATAAAAATATATGATTGAACAAGTTATCTTATTACATTTTTTTAAAACAATTTTGTCTCAATTAATTTGAAGTGAGTGTTTCTTCTTAAGAAAGAAAAATTCATTGTACATTATTTTAGAAGATTGGTAAAGCATGATGTTTTTATTTGAAGTAAAGATTTCAGCTTTAAAAACTGAAAAAAGTTTGAGAACCCTTGCTCTAGCGCACAACATACTGTTAAATGTCTGGAAGTGATTTAACTACGAAATAGTATACATAGTAGATGAAAATTTGATGCAAACTTTAAGATACCATCAACGTTGTTTCAAACCTGCTAAATATTACTTACTATTTAATTATTTTTTTTAAGGATTTTGATGTACAGCTTTGGTGGCCTAATGGAATGGGGAACCAGCCTCTTTACTTGTTAAAAGTAAATTTTTCTAATGATGAAGAACGATCATATAAGGCTGTTAAGTTTGGTTTCAGAACCATTGAGCTTGTTCAAGAACCAGTGGAAAATTCGTCTGGTAATTCTGATTGATTATTGTTTAATAATTAATGTAGTTATTTTTATCCGTTTTTTCTTGAACTGTTATTAAAAAAGTTAAATTTTATCTTACAGGATTAAGTTTTTATTTTCGTGTGAATGGCATTCCCTTCTTTGCAAAAGGATCAAACTGGATTCCTGCTGACAGTTTTCAAGAAAGGATTTCTTCTAACTATATTAAAAATCTTCTGCAATCTGCAAAGGATGCCAATATGAATATGCTACGGGTCTGGGGAGGTGGAATTTATGAAAGAGATATTTTCTATGAGCTGGCAGATGAAATGGGCCTGCTTATTTGGCAAGACTTAATGTTTGCCTGTGCTCTTTATCCAACAGATGAAGAATTTTTACAGTCTGTCTCAGAAGAAATATCACAAGTGGTAAGTGGTTGCAGTGATTTAACTAATGACTAGTAAACATATATCATTAAACATTTCGTCGCCTCAGAGCAACTTAGTGTTATTCCTGGGATTAGATACCTTACTGTTGCTCTGAGGTGGCGATTTGTCTTTAGTAAAAAAAATGTAACCAGCAGAATCAGATGGCTGGGGTAAAGTTTTCAAAGGTCAGATTTGGACCCAGTTAAAAAACTAACCTTTTCGAAGATTAAGGGTACTAGGAGAAGAGTGAGACAAGCTGCAAGGTGGTTGGACAGTGTAGAGAGAGATTTGAAGATCTAGGGAATAAATAGGTAGAGAGAAACTTAGCAGAAAGTTGTGCCTCCTGGAGGAAGCAGACAGAGAAAGCCTTGGCCTTGTGGCGCTGCTGAAGAAGAAGAAAAAAATCTAAACATGTCTGTCTCTCTGTATTTGTCTCTCATTGGACTAGGTTGTTCATCTGATTTTCATGAAAATTTGCATTTGATTAATTTGTTGCACGACGTACTATGAACTAATTAGATGATACTCCTAAAGCATTTTTTTCTGAATTTGGTTTTGTTGTTTTTTTATTCAAATTTTTGGCAAAATTTTCACAATAAATTCAGTCATTGACTAAAGAAAATATTTTAGCTTTAGTGGCATAGCCTTCTGCCAATTGAATTCTTTCTAGACCTAGGTTACATACCTGTGAGAAAGCTCTTACTCATTCAGTAAGTTACCGCCCTAAGCCAAGGCTAATGCAGAAATACGTGAAATACACCGCCAGCTCAGTCATTTCCAGCAAAGGACTGCAGTTTCGTGCTTATTAGCACTCATCAGCCCGGCGGCGGTGTATTTCACGTATCTCTTACTCATTGTTTGCTTTCCTATTGGTTCTGTATTGGTTTATGATTTTCTCATTAGTGTTCGGTTTTCCCAAATTTTTACTTAAAATCTGCTATTTTTACTTTTTAAGCTGCTTGCTTTCTGCGTTGTTGCTTTTGTGAAATGTCATTGAAAAAGGTGTGCCTTGTAATGCCGACACATGTAACTGCAATTTGCGCAACTAAATGTTGTTTCTCATTTCACTTTTCAGGCTCAAAGGTATTTATTTTCTAATCAGCTAGGCTTATGATACAGCATATCCCAATTAAGACGAGACTGGTGTGGCATTATTACTTTTTTTTCAAGCATTAATTATCACTTTCACTTTAAGCTAAGCATATTTGATGAAATTTTCAGGTTAAACTGTATTTCTTAAGTGTTAACGAACACTTTTTTTAAGGTGCGCCACCTGCAACATCATCCAAGTGTCTTATTATGGGCTGGAAATAATGAAAATGAACAGAGTATTTCAGGTCGATGGTGGTATGTATTTTTTTTTTTTTTTAATTTTAATGTATAAAGTTGCTTATGTTGCTTTTTTTACCCATAATGATTGCTCTTGCTTTTTATTGTTTCAAAATTGACTAAAGAAACAATTTTGTTGGATTTTTTTCAGTTGTGAGCTCAGCATGAATAAAAACAATACTATGTTAAAATAACTTACATTTTGATATTTCCTAAATTTCATCATTTTCATTCTGAAATAAATTTTAAACAAAAATAAGGAGAACTGTTTATTTTCAGCTTAAATTATTTTTGTTTCTTTACACATTTGTTTACAGAATGCTTTTTATTAAGGCCTGCTGTTTCCCGGTATCTGAAACAGTACAAAACTGATTATGTAAAGCTGTACATTGATACCATTATGCCGATTGTGTTGAAAGAAGATCCCTCACGTGTTTTTCTGCCATCAAGTCCATCTAATGGACCCAAAACTACCAAGGAAGGATGGATTTCTGATGACCCGCAAGATCTGCATTTTGGAGATGGTAATTCTCTCTTGTGCTTAGTAATTTTTGTAGTGTTTTAAACTTAATAAGTGATACAAAGCAAGTGATACCAATGAGCTGCAACATTATACGCCATAAAAAAATGACATTTCTATTTCCTTATGGTGATTAGAGTGCCGTATTTTGAAAGTGTTTCCCCCTCCCCCCCAGCACCAAAAGCTGTAAAAAGTAGCTAAGAATAAGGTCAAAAATTGAAATTCTCCTGTTTGCTAATTGTTTATTAGTATCTTATCTAATATCTTCTTTACTGATGTTAGTAAAATTTAAGTAATGCATGCAATAGATATTAGTTAATAAAAGAAAAATAAGAAAACAGAAGTATATCCTCTGTTCTGCATTTAGATTACTTTTAAGGAATTACTGAGCAATAAACATAGTAACTTCTTAAGACTACATTACTAGAAGATTAGTTTTTGCATTTCTTAAAAGAGCAAGTTAGGATGTTAGACTCTTTTTGCTTGCACCTCAATGAATTTTTGTCAAGATATCATTTTTTTTTTAACACATAGAGAGCTGTTTGTCTATTGTGACTGTGCTGGGTTCAATTTCAATATGGTTATGGGCATTAAACCAGAGCAAAGCTATATCTCCAGTAGGTTTTTCTCACATATTAACAGATAAAGTTTTTTTATAGTATTATCAGTGGCGCACACAAGGGAGGGATCCAGGGATCCATACCCGTCCCTTGAGCTCCTGGGAAAAAATATTTTGATTGATAATGGTTCTACGTATTTTATACATACAAATATAATTATAAGCAAAGGTAACAATAATTTAGCACTAATAAGTGAAAAATAAAATCCTCACATTACCAGATTTTTTTGAAAATTGTGCCACACACTGAGAAAGTTGTAAATGAAATCGAAACAAAAACTAGAAAACTGGATTTTATTCACTGATATTTTGTAAGCTTTTAGAAGCAGACTGGTGGGTATAAATGAATGCACTGTAATAATCATGTTTTTAGTTTTGTATATGTAGATTAAAATGAGTTTTTTTTCTTAATTACAGTAAAATCTCTCTAATGCGGACACTAATGGGACAATTTTTTTTTTCCGCAATATGGAGGTGTCTGCAGGATAGAGGTTTAATAATGTTATTTGCATTGGAACTGAGGAATTGAAAATTGTCCGCATAAGAGGGGTGTCCCTTAGGAGGGGTTTTACAGTATTATGTAAATTATTTATTCAATTACTCTTTTTTTACTATTTTTTGTTCTCACCAATCAATAAAATGAAGTGAATATGTTTGACGGCGTGTTGGGGTGTGATGTGAAAATGGGACCTTTGATCCTGGACCCTCCCATTCCAAAATTCCTTTGTGCGCCACTGAGAATTACTAATGTCTTCAGCTCCAGAGCTGTATGGACCAGTGCCAAATATTGCTTTATTGTTTGGTATTTAGTTTAAGTACAGTAGAGTCTCGAAAATCCGAGTCTCGAAAGTTTGAGGTTCTGCTTAATCCAAGGTGCTTCAGTTATAGTTCAAGTTAATTTTTTCAGTAAATAAAAAACTGATTCTCATTAAGATTTGAAAACATTTTTTTTTGTTACAGTAAAACTTTTTAATTACATTCAGTGAAAAAATAAAAATACATAATTAAAGTTGGTACATTGAATGAAATTGGTTTCAACATCAACAACACTAGCCCTAAGTAGTACGAAATATTCATCATCTACAAGATACGGATCAAGAAATGCTTGGAGATAATAACTTGATACGTAAAATTGACATTAACTTGCCATAAAAAATGTGTTAACATGCTGTTAGGAAGATTTGATTGCAATAAAAAAAATAGTTCACAACTTGATGCCAGATGAGTTGCATATACAAATATTAAACCATATATAACTAGCCGTTTTTGTGCTTACCAAGATACATAAGAAGGCACGCACATATATACAGACGTCATGGAAAGCTGGTCAAAATAGATTCGGGCACAGTCAAAATACATGTTTTAATTACGTACAAATTTTCACACATAAATACGTACGACATCGTGAAAATCTAAAGTCAAAATTTGTTTAGACTTTTATTAAAATGGAAATTTATATTGAAATCTGAGTGATAAATTTTTTCTGAAGACCATCCTCCTTTTTCTAAACACAAAGAAGTAATTCTTCTCCTTATGTTGTTCAAATAGTGTAAATTTTTAATCTGGGAGAATTTTCCGTATAATCCAAGTTTTCAATAATCCAAGGTGACGTGAGCCCTGATTACCTCGCATTTTTGGGACTCTACTGTATTACTAAACTTAGTTTAGTATTACTTAACTAAGATTGCATAACTTTAGTTAAAGTTACATAAACTTGAACTAAACTGTGTTTAGTTTATGAATTAAACTTTAATCAAGCACTTAAAGTTTTTAGCTTTTATATAGTAATTTCATTATTATTAACTTTCAGTACACTTTTATACCTACTCTGGTAACGAATGGGATCCTTCTACTTTTCCAAGAGCTAGATTTGTTTCTGAATATGGTTTTCAGTCATACCCTTCGTTTGAATCACTAGCTAATGTTTCCAAGCCTGAAGATTGGGTTTATCCTTTTAATGATTTCATGCAACATCGACAACATCATATGTTTGGTAATTTATTTTGTTATATATGTTTGGTAATTTATTTCCCCAACATTTTTCTCTTCAAAATTATTCTGTTTATTTTTTTAATTTGTTCATTATGCAAGTACTTTTTTTTTAAAAATTTTCATTAAGTTAAAATTTCAATCAATGTTTTATTCATATGAATAAGTTATGGCTTTATTTTGGTTTTAGTACAGTACTTAATGTGTGTAATTATATTTGCAATTTTAATTATGTTTGACTTTTTAACAATTTTACTTGGAAAAATTTGAAATATCAACAGAATTAGAAATTTTCCAGTCACGGTAAGACAGGGGCAAATAAATTCGCTTTTCATTCAAGAGAAGCGCACTCGAGCCCTTAATGTCACAGAAGACAGTTAGAATGCACTTCTAAGATTCGATATTTGAAAAATTACCTAGGATGTGCCCTCAAATCTCTCTTTCCTCTAACATCATCAAAGATGATCTAAAACTGCATTCTTAATACTACAATTTCCTCGTAGTTTCCGAAAATTTCAGTCTTCGACCAAATTTCACTTGAGTCCACTATCATCCCTGTTTTAAAATACAAACTTCTAGCTTACACAGTACAGTAAACTCCTGATTAACTGCGGAATAGGGTGGCACGGTATCCATGGGTAATCCGAATAATAGCTAAAATCATTGCTACATTGCATCTACTAACATTGAACATAAAAATATGCATATGTAAAAGCTGAAAAAGAACAATAACAGAATCATAAGTTTAAAAAGCATTTAATAAACGGTAAAAAAAATTGTGAAAAGACCCACAATAATCTGACTGCCGATAATCAGGAGTTTACTGTACTTAATCTCATTTCCATTTTTAACAGTACATTACTATACTGTTAAAAATGGAAATGAGATTAAGCAAAATAAAAGGGCCATTTTCTGTACCAGAGTTTAAGACAAAAATTTGGTAGTTACAACCCTTAAGTTAGGATGAGTTGGGTAATTACGTACTTACCTGTAAGTCCAGTGTAAGCGCAATTAACTTTAAGTGTTTCTTCACTTATTTACTTATATATTTTTAAAATTAAACTACAAAAAGAAAAGCTTAATGATGTTTGAGTTTTTAATGTTTGAAATAATTTAACCATTAAAAATGACTGTTGTAGAAAACTTCCACTAGTCTCCTTTTCCACTGGTCTCTTATTGTTACTTAATCAAGGTTAGTATAGGACGGTGATTAAAATGTATGAAACAAATTTAATTTTGACATTAATCTAAAAGAATGATTCATGTTTTAGCTGTCGCTATGTTTGGGTTTTATTTTCAAATCTGCTTCAAGCTTTTACAGAATATACAATAAATAGTTTGCTTGTCAGGGAAATAATTTTTTTTTCTAAGAGAAGCACAAAATTTATCTATACTATTTATTTATAGGGAATGCTCAGATTGCTAGAATGATTGAAGAACATTTTATTTTACCTTCTAAAAGTTGTGGTGTAAATGGTTTCAAAGATGTTTTGTACTTATCTCAAGTAAGACTATTTCATATTTATCTTTTAATTGTAAATGTAAATTATCTTACAACATTAAAAAATGTACACTTATGGTGATGAGGACACCACAACCATTTAAATGTATATAACTTTTTTCCCCATCATGCCTCAATCTCGATCAAACTCGGAACTTAAATGATTGTACTGAAAATCATAGGATTCTTGAAGTTGGTTTGCCCTAGAAAAGTTACGTGGTGATTACACTGAATATGTTTTCAATTCAAGTCATCAAAAAAGGAAATATTGATTTGAAGTTATTTAAAAAGGAACGATTCAAATGCAAATTGAGTCTGCTTTGGGCCCCTTCGCAAAATTCCGAATTTCAAAAAAATTGGGCAGTAGAAACACCTTGAGAACAAACATTTTAAATAATAGCTCCATTAATTAAAGTTGTAGAAAAATGAAACCTTTCTAAACATTAGCCACAGAAATTACAATTCTATCTATACCTGGTGTGATCATCAATTCTCTGGCATTCATAAGAAGTTAGAGTGACTGAGATGGATAGATACAAAGATATACTCGGTTTTCAATACATAAAATAGAATCAAGAAATTATGAAAAAAATAAATACTTCATGCATCATTCATGGTCCAAAAACCCAGCTATTATAATTTAACAGTACAGATTATCCTGTATGATAATAATTTTTTGTTTTCTTGTCCAGATTGTTCAAAGTGTTGCCATAAAGACTGAGACTGAAAAATATCGGAGAAGCCAGAGTGAGATCATTGATGGTGTTGGCAAAACAATGGGGGCTTTATATTGGCAGTTGAATGACATATGGCAAGGGCCTTCATGGTCTTCCATAGGTAAGTCCATGATCCATTTAGAAGGGGGAAAGTTATCTTGAAATATTTCAGCAAAATTTGTGTTGCCATAAAGACTGAGACTGAAAAATATTGGAGAAGCCACAGTGAGATCATTGATTGTGTTGGCAAAACAATGGGGGCTCTATATTGGCAGTTGAATGACATATGGCAAGGGCCTTCATGGTCTTCCATAGGTAAGTCCATAATCCATTTAGAAGGGGGAAAGCTATCTTGAAATATTTCAGCAAAATTTGTCTTAGATCGTTTTTTAAACTTTGATTTGGAATAAAATTAAATATGATCAAAAGTCCAGAGCAAAATAGAAAACAAGGAAGCAATGCGAATGTTTTGTTTCAATCCTGTTTTGTTCGATAAAAAATAAAAACTGAAAATCTTTATCTTGGAAAGAAGTTTCTTGTAACACCAAAAATGAAGCTGGAATATTTTTGAATGCATTGTTTTGAATTTATTGTTTGTTGCAGGGTCCTAATTAATGGGGGGGAGGGTTTACGGTTCGCTTTCCCCCTCCTGCAAAAATTTTCAAAACAATTCCAAAAAATGCTTTTTATTATACTTTTTTCGCTGGAAAAATGATTTTTCTGTTTTATTTATTTTTGTTTCTTTTTCCATTTTCACTTGAAAAAATGAAGTTATGATTATTGGAGGATTCTACAAACTTGGTGCTTTATCTGCAGCATTTATTTTACTGTAATTATTGCGAATATCCTCGCTTAAAAGTGTTCTCTTTGTGTATCCATAAAGATAGGAATTAAATCTAATGTGAGATAAATAAATACCTTTGTGCTGAACAGTAAAGTAAGAAAAACAACGTTAAAAAAAGCACAAATTTGCCAATTACAGCAGACACGTGTTTCGGCGTTACAGGGAACGCCTTTTTCAATGCAAAAAGTAATGAACTTATGGATGAAAAGGCGGATGTCTTTTCATCCATAAGCTCATTACTTTTTGCATTGAAAAAGGCATTCCCTGTAATGCCAAAACACATGTCTGCTGTAATTGGCAAATTTGTGCTTTTTTTAACGTTGTTTTTCTTACTTTAAATCTAATGTGTTAGCATTTTCAAAACTATTTCAGAAAAGTATTAATGGAAATGAAAAACACTAAATTGTAATTCATCAAAAGCTCAGTTAAAGGCCTGCGCTGATCACCTCCCTTTTTGGCCGGCCCTAAGTGCACGCATCTATTTCTTTAAGTTGTTAAAAATACATTGAATATTTAGCAGGAGTGAAGTTATGTAGTGTGCACCTCAGATTTTTTTCCTTTTTTTAATACATGCGTCAATTTTTGTATTTGCTCATGTTAATGCCTTTAAAGCAGCACCATTTCATTTGAATAAATAAGCTATTGATGAAATCAGTAGAATATACAAATGAAGTCACATTGTGTTGGTAATTTAGATATCATGAGGAATGTTCTTGGTAAAACCCTCTGCAAAACAAAGGTCTGTTTACGGCCCTGGTTTGTTGTATTTATTGTATCTTTGGTATGCTGTGATTTATAACAATGCTCGATCATCTATGTGTACAAAACATCTGCTGCAGGAATTATGCTGGCAGGTGTTGGGTTTTTAAAACTAATCATTTCCTTGGTGATTTCCATCTGTGCCTGAAAAAGTATCTACCTGATTAGCAAATGACCTTTTCTAATAACCTTGATGTGTTAACTTCTTAAGTTCACAAAAATTGATCCTATGATATCACAAGTAATTCATTGTTTTTCGTTTAAATTATTATTTATCTCTTTATATTAAAAAAAAAGTAAGGTCAAAGAAAATTTTGAAAGGAAGTATGTGGCGGGCCTGCATCCAAGAGACCCTATAGCACCTACAGCCTTGAAGTTTTGTACAAAATTACTCCAAACCCTGGTGATTTGCTCCTTGGGTTTTGTTTTCTAAAATTCGAATTAGTTTTTTTGTAATTAATTTTTTAAGCTTGAATTTCGGGTGAATTGCTTATTATTGCCCATTAAATGGGTGAAAAATTACTTGCATATATTAATATTATATATAGTTAGAAAGGGTACAATTTTCCGCGTACTACATATTTTGTTTCAATGCTCTAACTTAAATACGGCGGGAGTTATTTGCATTTTTAGCTTGAACTTTTAAAAACTTATCTAAAATTTAGGCACTACTTTCTTCATTAAATCTATCAGTAAAAAGTGAAGGAATTGTCTCAAAGTTTTCTTTTTGACACCTCTGGAAAGAGCGACTTTTTTTTATACTTCAGATCTAATTCGATCTATAATCGAAAAACTAAGCTTCTATCACCAAAAGAAAAAAAGTTACAAGCCGTTAAAAATCAAGTTCGAATGATCTCATATCCATTAAAATTATTTAAGTTTTGTTTGGCGTTGCCATAGTTATGTCTTTTTGATTCGCTTGTTCTTCCTTCCTCTTATTCCCAAACTTTAAGTGTTTCGATTTCATGGAAAATCTTAGACTCAACTCAATTCAAACCCTCAGCTAAAGAGCAAAAGATAGTATTACTAGAGACCCCGAATATGAAAGAGATTTTTCAAACGTACAAAACTGCAGTTTTGCAATGCTCAGGAGCGCCTTAGCCTTTGCGGCTCTGCAAGTTGGTACAAGTTATTTTGAAACCCGGGGAAGGGGTGCTTTTTGTTCCAAAGGGAACTCGTAATGCGTTTTTAATCTGTTTCTTTCTAATTGACGATTTAAGCCTTTGCGAATCAAATAAGATTGAGAAGCAATCTTCTGGGGTTGGCAGTGGGAAGAGCCCCCCCCCCCCTAGTATTCTAAAAAATAGCTGAAAATTTGCTGTTTTTTCCAAAAAAAAAAACCTCATATAATATTTTATTTTTGACAGGGTTGTTTGGTTTAAACCACGTTGGTTTAAACCATGGTTTAAACCAAGTACTTTTTTTTAAACCATATGTTTTTTTTTCTTCTTTTCAAAAGTGTTTTTTTTTTTTTTGAAAAACTTCATTGTTTTTCGCCAAATGTTTTCATAAATTTTAAATGTTATTGCAAAGAGTAAAATCTAATTGATGCAAAGTAACCAGCACAGTTTTATAGATAAATTACAGGTTTAATATAACTTGTATTTTTTAAGGTAATGCAAGTTTGCTAAATAGGTTTTTATTTATTTTTTAATATCAATGCATCATTCCTATTAGGTACATAAACGTACAAGGCAGATCAACTAAGTTTTTCTAAAATTATATGGAGAAAAAATCCATGTATCTCTGTTTTTATTCATTCAATTATCACTATTTTTCAATCTTTTGCATTTAAAAATAGTCCAAAAAGCATATTTCAATCGAGACTTCATTTACTACCTAGTTTGCTTGATTAATTAAGATTTGTTAAGATAAATTATATACCATTGAAGGGATGCGTAGTATATATAAATTTTAACGCTAGTATATTTAAACGACTACAGAAAAAAATAAAAGAAGTCCAGGAACACTTGGAATTGGCATAAAATTGTGCTTATACCTGCTTACCTTTTGCATCCCCGATAAACGATGCAGTCAGAGCAAGAAAAGAAAATGGAAACAGAAAATATTCATGTAACTCAGTGCTCTTATAAAAAAATGTATATAAAAAAATACTGCAAATTTTCACCTCTCAAAAAACTTTTTTTCTCTCAATATTATAAAAGTCTCATATATGAGTGGTGGAAGAATCAATAAACATTAATTTTTATGAATCTTCATTATTAAAATATGTTAAAAGAGTATTTTCATACAGATGCTCTTAATTTTTTTTTCTTTGATTAAAAAAATTGTATTCCTTAAGGCATTAAACCAGGAGAAATAATGTCTACAATGGAAAACATACTGATTTTCTTAAAACCTACTTGTCCTGTTTCTATTATTGTTGTCACTGATACATTAGGTAAATAAATTACATGGTTTGTAATTTTTTTTTTTTTTAAATCTTTAAATAAAATATGCGTTGATGTTTTGATTTTTAAAGTGCTGTAATGTACATCAGACTTATGATTCATTTGTAGATACTGCAAAATACTTTCTATGTTTTAGAATACATGATTTTAATTTTACTTTTAATTTTTTACTTATCGTAAATAGCTATGATTTTGAGGAAATTAATTTGCTTGGCTATTTATAATTAATAATGTATGAACTATCACAGTAAATTATTTCTTTGATTATTTATACCAAAGCCCATTTACGTATTGTATTTTTTATAATAAAGATTTTCAAATAATATTCTCCTATAGAAATCTCTTCGTATAAGGGAATAAAATTACAAGATTTTACTCATAATTATTTAATTTGCTACGAATAAATTAGGTACAAATATAAATATTAAATATTCTTTGACAATTAATTGATAAAATCTTCATTATTCTCCTAAATATAAAATTGTATTTCTTATAAATAGTATTTAAGCCAAATAAATCCGGTTTAAACTGAAAAAAACCTGGTTTAAACCAAAAAAAAATTTTTTTTTTTTTTTTTTTTTACCAACTCTGATTTTTGACCACTGCTAGTTTATTTTTGGATGCTACATACACTGACAACGACAAATATTAATTTTCCTTTTCTAAGCAATGTAATCATGCTTTGTATTTGTGTGTTTTTAATCAAATGTACAGTTTTAATTTATACAATTATTCTTACGTTGCAGAATATGGAGGAAAGTGGAAGATGCTACATTATTATGCAAAGAATTTCTTCTCTCCTGTTTTAGTGTCCCCATATGAAGAAAATGATACAATACACGTTGCTGTGATATCCGATTTACTTAAACCTCTACCTCAATTACAGCTTGATGTTTCCGTTTTTAATTGGTCTTCATTTGAGCCTTTGTATGTCAAAAAAATCACTTTTTCACAGGTAATGAATGATTGTATAGCATGAAATCCTTTTTTTTTTTTAAATGATTTTTCTTTCTAGCATTTTAAATTTTTAAACATTCATTTGAACGCTGTTTCAAAGTTAAAACTTTGAAACAATTTTAATTAGTGTTTATTAACACTCTAAAAGAAGTTCAAGGGAAGAGATTTTTTTAGACTTGTTAACGGACTGTAAAAAATGATTTAACGTATGAGTGTTTAGAAAAAATATGTATAATTATATAAAATATGGAGCAATACTTATTAATTTATGTAACATTCATTTCATATTTAATCTGTCATACTACTGTGAACTTATGTCTTTGAATTCAAATACCTTTTAAAATTTTTTATCTAACTTTAAATCTAAACACACAATTAAAATTCAAAATTATGCTTTTATTACAGATCAAATTTTATTATAATCTTTTTGCTTTCTTTTCTTTAGCCTCCAAGTTTGTCTCAGATTGTTTATCAAGAAAACGTCGGCAATCTATTGAAAATGGCAAAATGCTCCTCTCGTAAAACCTGTTTCATTTATTTTGTTGTCAGTTCAGCAGCAGAAAGCATATCTTCAAATAATATCCTGTACCTTTCAGATTTTCATTCTACAGCTGTAATTGAAAAACCTAACATTACAGTAAGTATTTTTTGCACATTTTTTTTCTTTCTATAATTAACAAAGTTCTTCTCATTAATATCCAATATGGAAGCCCTGTAACTCAGTGGTACAGCTTTGTGCTACCATGCCGCAGACCTGTGTTCAATTCTCGGGTGGGGCACGGTCGACTTTGCCGTTCATTCCTTCAGTGTGTCGATAAAATGAGTGTCAAGCATGCTTGGGATATCAGCGATGAATCCAGCTATGGAAGGCTTTTAATAACCACCACCGATTTTTCTTCTGAAATTTTTTTTCTGGTAAAGTAGGTTTCTTTTCCCCTGAATGGAATGTTAAATTTAAAATTAATACTTATTGTTATACAATCTGCTTGTTTTGATACTTTGTTTTTACTCATAGCTAAGTTTTGAAATGAAAAAGTTTTAATTCAGTTCATACTGCTATTATAATTGACTTCAGTTGAACAAATGTAAACTTGCAGATTCGCAAGCATTGGTCGCAAAATCAAAGGGATGTTTGTTATTAATATTATTGCCTTTCTTTGACAGTTCAAAAGTCTTAGGTATAAAGTAATACATGCAGGTTGTAAAATAATTTCTCCAATTGAAGAGCTCAGGGCAAGAATGAGGTATGCCACGTGATGTGAATTTTTCAGTAGGTCAATTTCCAATGTATAAAAAATATTTGTAGAATTTTTCAATTCTGCAATACAAAAACCAGATATGTTTTTATCCAAATGACTTAATTCATTGTCGTGCTTATTTTAATTTTAGTAAGGAGAAACAAAAATTATGATCAAAAAGTCATTCCTTGTGTCTTGTTGCATTTCTGCACCGAGCCCTTCAATTCAAGCATTTGTTAGCCTTCACAAGGCTTAAATGTATATCAAACGTTCAGTGTTGCAGAACAAAGATATTTTAGGGTCGACTTATTGTTGTTTGAATTTTGAACATTGATGTTTTTGTCATTAATACTGCTACTCTAGTGTAGTTCTTTTAAATTTTGATTTTTGTAACTTGCAGACTGAAATTTATTATTTTTAACACATTAATCATGTTAATCTCTAAAAACGTTTAATCTTAGAGTGTTATATCTGCAATTTTTTGTTTTAGTATTTATGTGATGAAATAAAAAAAAAAAGTAAAAAAGTAATTAAGTATCCTGAGCAACCTTAGTATATTGGGATAAATCTTACTTATTAAAAAAAATAGGTTCTGATACCTAATTACTCTTAAAAGAAATCTAGTGTTCAATATAAGTCTATTAAATCAATGCATATCATAATGCAGGAAGTATTTCAATTTTTCTATACATTTTTTTCAGACTACTGTGAGTGGCCCTTATGTTTCTGACATTTCACCTTTCACATTCAATGTAACTTTAAAAACCAATCATATTGCTCCATTTGTCTGGCTTGATGTTGAAAAAAATCCAGGAAGATTTTCTGACAATGGTTTTACAATGATATTTGAATCAATGAATATTTTTTATTATAGCAAACAGAACATTAGCGCCCAAGTCATTTCTCATAACATGAAAGTTAAGTCATTAAGAGATTGTTGTCAGTCTATTTGAGACTTGTATGCACATTGTATGCTTAAATTTATTATTGATTGAATAAATTTTTATTTTGTTATGTATATACTTGTCTCGGCTTCAGAAATTACTTTTTTTGATCATCAGAATGTGTATAATTAACAATGTTAGAGGCTTTTTTTTAAAAAATTTTGTTAATTGCATGTTTAACTACTTTCAAAAGATACAACTTGTGCTAGCACAATTAGCAATGCCCACCATAAGCTTAAATGTTAAGATTTTAAATGCTTATTCGTTGTTTTTCAATGAAAGCTATGGAGATATCCAATAATACATAATTCTTATTTTCATAGTTTAAAAATAAGTTAGATTTCATTCAAAAAGTCAAACAGAAATAAGCTAAAACAAACTACAACATGAAAGCATCTGAATGGTTATGTGTTATGGTCTTTGTATTTTTAAAAAAAAAAACAGTTTAGGATGACCAATGAATAATTACACTAAATAAATTATTTTGCTAAATCTTAAAATAAAAAAATATTTTTTAACAGAGAAAGTTTAATAAAAATGTTTTTGTTTTCCTTTTCAAAAAAAAAGATTATCCTACAGGGTTTTTTTTATTAAGTCATCACAACCATTGAACTTAATAAATAGCATTTTAAATGGACAGTTAATCTACACATTCAATAACATTTCAGCAAAGAATTCAACACATTGAATTTTTACTAATTGAAATTATATTTGAAGTTCAAATGTTCCATGTTTCTCTTAAGCAAGTATTATCCAAAATTAGCCTTGGTCATTAAGAAAAAAACTTCCTGAACATAGAAAAGTAGCTAATGCTATTCTGTTGTGGAAATGTAATGAGCAGTATCTGCAAATGCCCCCTTTTTTTTTTTGCATTTATTATACAAGCTTATTTGGTTTGTTGAAAATAAAACACGAAAAAAATATCTAAATCCAAAATTTTCCTGTTAGTACAAAATCTGAAACAAGTTTCTTTGAATATCTAAAAAACTAATTTCTGCAGATACTGTCCTTGCTCCCCCCTCCCCCCAAAAAAAGTATTATATTTAGGGTTTTTTTTTTTTACAAACATATTTTCTTCATCCTTTTATTTCATTGCAACAAATGTGTTCAAATATTTTTATCAAATTTCAAAAATATTAGTTTTGTTTTTTGATAAATTTTGCATTTCCACAATTGTTCCACAGTTCCCCGTAAAAAAACTTCATAAATAAATCTTAGATTAAGTGTAATGGCTTGGCCAATAGAGTATTTCTGCAAAATGAAAATTGATCTTTTGGAGAAAAAATAAAATTCTAGTCCAGTTGTTCCTAACCTTTTACCCCTTCCCAATCCCTTCAAACTCCGAAAGAAATTGGCGCCACCCCTGGGTACTAAGTAATAAGTAACAAGCAAAAAAAAAAAACTGCGCTCACATACATAGACAAAAATTGGCAGATTTTTTTTCTTGTTTGATTCTGCTCCATAGTTTAACACAAAAACGAAAGTATAATTGCAAAATGTAGAATTGCACATATTGCTACGAATTAAAATGATCGCTAAAAAATGAATGCCTAACAAATTTACCAAAAAATAAACAATGATATTGTGTTGACCTTTAATCAACTTTGAAAAATATTTGAAAATGGGATGTTTGTGGAACAAAGAGGCTAAAAAAAAAAAAAGTTTGACTGAAATTTTTTTTGACACAAGGGTACATTTCTCCCTATCACTAAATCAGAAGTTAATTAAAGATTGATCTTTCAGGGAACTGTCTCTGATTAACTGAATAACAGTAAAGTGAGAAAGATCTCTAGGTTTGAGTTTTCTTGAAAAATACTATGAGCCTAGTTGTTTGATGAAGATATACTGCGTACATTAATTGTTTGATTGCTCAATTTTCTTGTAATTATGCCACAAGAGCAGAGCAAAATGCTTATATTGAAAAAATAATAGAAGCGTCTATCTTTCAATCTACACATTTACGCTAATTTTTACACAAAAGGCAATTTTTAACAAAATGATTATTATTTTTAAGCTCACTTATTACAAGAGACATTTTCTACACAAATTTCATAAATTCCTTATTTACCTATAGCACAAATTAAGTTGCATGGTTAAATTCAGTTTTTTTTTTTTTTTCTGCCTAACAAACTCCCACCTACAAAAAGTTTCTAAATCAATTTTCCATACTTCCTGTGGTATTTTTGGGTTGCTAGCCATTCTTTCTCTTTTTCGATAGCAAAGTTCGAAGTAAGTTTTAGTCTATGTAGCGTGAAAATTATAGCAACAAACAGCATGATCTGACATCTATACGCTTTTGACTCAACACCAGAGAAGAGCAGTAGCTCTTTGTCGGACTCAAATGGTAAAGAAACTTAACATTAAAATATTTGAGATTCTTGTGTATGCTTCATGTAATGTTTTCATCAAGTTAAATCAATATTTTCAATCAAAATTTTCTGAGGAAACAAACGCTTTCAATTCCTTTCACCTGAGGGCATTATATTCATAATAGCCCTGAAGCCATGCTGAAAAAGCTCGATCATTTTCAATTAAAGCGCTAAAACCAGCGCTTTGCAATGAGACTAAATTCATTAAATGTAAATTATGTAAGCAAGTATGCAAATATTTTCATGCGAGTATCCAATGTGCGAGAGACAAATGAAGAGTAAAAAAGGAGCAAACTTTGCTAAAACTACTTGAACATGCAACTTCATCAGAAGCAGGCATGTTAAAACTCCCCCATTACAATATTTCTTTCGCGAACCCCCTGAAAACCTCACTCTAACCACCGGTTGGGAACCGCTGTTCTAGTCCTTGACTTAAGTAAAGCAAAAACATATTTTACCATTGCTTATAGAATTCATTATTGAATGGTAATATTTTTATAGTATATTGCATGCAAATGCAAATTTCCATTTGCATGCACTATACCAGACAGTCCGGTATCACATCCAGAGACTACAGTTTCATTTTCAGTCTCTGTATGTGAAAACCAGGCTGTCTAGTCCTATAGTTTTCCCAAAAGACTCCCATATGGTTGGTCACATTGTGTTAGAAACAAGGGACTCTTGGGTATGATGTCTAGTATATTGCATAGGGTCATTCCATTTTAAATCAACAAATTTTCAAAAAAGTTGTTGCATCACCATTTTTGATTTTGATGAAAATTTGTAAGTGCATTCCTTTCATTTCCTTGACCCCAAAAAACTATATTTTTTATTTAAAAAAAAATTACCCTTTGATAAATAGGCCATTTTTGTTGTTGGCAACGGCAAAAATAGGGCATTTTGATGCTTTGTCTTATGGAAAAAAACTTTTTTTCTATCAAAGCTTTTGAGCCCAAACATACCTCATTGGAAAGCTAAGAAAAAGAGCTTTTCATATATGATATCAATAAATTTCAGATTAAAAAAAGTACCAATTTTTTCAAGGTCAAGGTTTGCGATGAAAAACTTTTTTTACCACTTTTGAAAATTAAAAAACCCATGAAGGGTTTAGAATAACCAGCCCTATTTTTCATCATATATTTATATGCATGGCTACTTATTGTATAAAAAAAATTGGCTTGTTTCTCCGACCCCTTTATGAGATATGCTACCCCGAAGTTGCAAATTTTCCAAAAAATCCAGTTTTCAATGCAAAAAAAAAAAATGCATGTGGGGGGCTAGATAAAAATATTTTTATTTGTGGTATTTTAAGTACTTTTTACCAACTTTCTAACAAAATAAAAGTTGCCATGTTATTCAAAGGTGTTTGGCAAATATAAAGGTCTGAATTTTCAAATAATTTCGCTGAAACAATGCATTTTTTTTTTTTTTCACTTTTTAATTTTAGTTTTTTATTGAAATGTAATTATATACCTTATTCTTTGCTTTAAATGCTTTAAAAAAAAGACAAAGAGTTATGACGCATTGTATTTGAACTTTAAATAGACAATTTAACATTTTTAAACAGTTAGGGACATAAATCTTTCAATGCTATTTTCTTCAGTATTTTGTCTCACGGAGAAGAGTTGATAAATGTTCACTCATCACAGGTGTGATATTGTGACCTCTTTCTTGTGCAGACTATAGTTCTGATGCAATCAAGATTTTTAAAATGTCTTTCAACTGAACCCAAGTTTGGTCATTATCCCTTGATTTTTTAAATGATGTTCCAGGTCCTTTACGATGAAAAAGTGGATCCTGTATTCTTCTTCTACATTGAATACTTTTACTCCCAACACTTCTCCTAGCCACCAGTCACTATCATACATACAGCGAACATAATCTGATAATTTCGATCATATTCTTGCTTTTCGTTCAGCAGGTTCGTCTTTCATGACCTGAAAAATTGTAAAATCTGAAGGAACAGACGTGCGTCTGACATGAATGATATGTCTGTTGATAGGGATGTAGCAGTGAAAAGACAGTTTGGGGTAATGGCAGTGCTGCTTTATATCGTTTTTCAAGATCCTTTGCTACTATGTTAACATCATCACATTGTAGAAAATTGTTAAACCATTAATATGTTTGGTGCAATAATCATGTACATCTAATGGATTTAAGATTTGATTATAAATTGGGTGATGTAGACTAGCCTCTTGACTGTTCCACCAATCCCATCGAATTGTCCTTTCCCATGGGACGTAGCAAAAAAAATGCCACTCTGCTTTTATACCCAAGTCCTCTTCAGGTAATCACTTACAAAGCAAAAACTTTCAGCTTGAACGTTTCCATTTTTTTGCCAGTATAAAGTGTGCATTGAACACCTGACCAGCGATAGGTTTGGACCTCATCTTGGACAACACAAGAAAATTTTTCCTAAGAAGTCTCCAAGTACCAAAACTTCTACCTTATCCAAGGGTGACCATATGGTAGATGGAGGAGGGACAAGTAGGGGCTCAACCCCCCCCCCCCTAGAAATTAGAATTTCCTTGCTTTTAGTACTTTAGAACATTTCTTCTTTTGCCATTAACAAATAAGTTATTTTTAAAAATTTTAAATTTTATTAACTCTAATTGGTGCTGAAATCGGTTTCTACAGGGAAAATATCCTGCTAAACCATGAGAAAAATATCTGAGCCCCCTTCACCCCATAAAATTTTGCCCATGAGCGCCCATGCCCTTATCCAGAGCTTCTTTTTTTGGTTTTAAAAAATCTGCTTGCTTACTGGCAATGAAATGGTGGCTCTTCAGGTGTTCCAAATTTTTCACAACACTTAACCAAAAATTCTTGCAATAGGAGCGCACATTTCAATAAAAAACTAAGATTAAAAAGTGAAAAAAAATTGCGTTGTTTCAGAGCAATTATTTGGAAATTCAGACCCTTATATCTGCCAAACACCTTGAATAACAAAGCAACTTTTATTTTGTTAGAAAATTGGTAAAAAGTACTTAAAATACCACAAATAAAAATATTTTTATCTAGCCCCCCACATGCATTTTTTTAGCGTTGAAAACTGGATTTTTTTGAAAATTTGCAACTTTGGGGGAACATATCTCATAAAGGGGGCGGAGTAACAAGCCAATTTTTTTTACACAAAGAGTAGCCATGCATATAAATATATGATAAAAAATAGGGCTGGTTATTCCAAACCCTTCATGGGTTTTTTAATTTTCAAATGTGATAAAAAAATAGATTTTCATCGCAAACTTTGACCGTGGAAAAATTGGTATTTTTTTTAAATCTGAAATTCATTGATATCATATATGAAAAGCTCATTTTATTAGCTTTCCATTGAACTATGTTTGAGCTCAAAAACTTTGACAGAAAAAAGTTGTTGTCCATAAAACAAAGCATCAAAATGCCTTTTGCTGTTGCCAACAACAAAAATGGCCTATATATCAAAGGGTAAATAAATAAATAAAAATATATTTAATTTTTTGAGGTCTAGAAAATAAAAGGAATGCACATGCAAATTTTCATCAAGATCAAAAATGGTGATGCGCACCCATTTGTTGATTTAAAATGGAATGACCCATAAAGTTCTGCTTTAGCCCTGACTTAGGGACGGTAACTTACTGCTAAATTCCCACACATTCTCTCTTTTTTAAATTTTTTTTGTAAAGAAAGTAGTAACAATTGCCTGCTAACATTAAAAATGCTTTTTTTTCCTTATGTCAAGTTTTCAAAACTACTTAAATGTGCATTACACATACTTTTCTTTTAATATCTTTAATTATAACTTTTTTAAAATGATAAAAAGAAATATACTAGTTTAAAATATGAACCTGTAGATGTGCCTATCTATTTTATAATATTCCATACAACACTGTATACAATTTAACTTTTTCTGCAAGTTAGAACATCCATGCTAAAATTAACGCTAAATAAACATGCGATCTGAAGCCCACATCAAAGTGACGAACTCTAGTTTATAGCCATTCACTCCAAGTAAGCACTTTGTCTAACCTCGCTTGTAACACACCAAGCTTTGGATACTGTAAAATCTTTCTGCTGTAAGACATTTTTTTTTAATTTGAAAAAAAGATGCTTGATAGAAGATGCTCCTGGCAAGCTTGCTAGTATTAGAGAATATCCTTTCAAATAATACTTAACTTCATGAGATAATCTAAGGCAACTCAAACTAAAATTTTCAGAGGTGAGATATTGATTTACCGAATGAAAATCCGAGTTTTACTGAATATTAAAACAGTATACATATTGCACACATATCTACATCTAATGAAAAGAGACATAAGGTATCATTAAAAAATTAAATGTTGCAATTACTGTGCCAACTTGCCCCACTGGAAAAATTTTTTTGCTAGGACACAGTGACCTCTCGACGAGACACCGAAAACTACAGTATGGATGCCCCATCAACGAACATTTCTTTTAATTTTTTTTTTAAATCCTTTTATATATTTTATATTTTTTTGAAGAAACAAGAGGTATATAATGTACGCTAAATAAAACCAAAACCCTACCAAAAAATATATACCAATACATTAATCTTTCAAAGCCAACAAAGGGAAAAATAGCTCTCCTGAATTAAAAAAATTCTAGAATAGGATAAACTACCTTCAAAAATATTCAAATGCTTGGAAATTGGACCGATTTCAAATAGTTATATTCAATCTGCTTCCTTTTATACACCTATTAACAATTCATCTTTACAGATTTCAGTGTGCATATTGTGTAGTCAAATGTTCAAGATTTAATTTCATCTGCATCATGTTGTGCAGCCAGATTGGTATCTTAACTAATATGCTTAAGAGAAAATAATTTTACAAAAAAAATATTCAAGCAATTAAAACTTTTACTTTTGCGCTACAAGTTTAAAAAATTATGTTGCTCAAAGTCTTAATTCATTTTTTTACCGACTGAATATCCGTCCCTAATTGAAATTGCTAAATTTTATACACAAAAACAGGACTGCAATTTCCAATTAGGCTCATATGGTTTTTTCTAGGGCAGTCAAAAGCGAAGGCCCCTATAACTTATTAAAGTTATATTACTCTGATTCTGAGCTGGTCCTAAGTTTTGGACTAGGCTGACATGATCTCTCGTCAGCCCTGGTCTTTCGTCTGCCCTGAACAAAAGCATACATCGGAAATCTAAAATACTCAACATAATCAGTCACTGAAGAAACAAAGCTTACAGAATGATTAGGTTAATGAATAGATCTATTTCAAACATAAGGTTCTTCTGCCTTTATATAAGAGTTTAATAAGACCTCATTTTTGGAATATGCTGTTCAGTTTTGGTCTCATCTCAGGAAAGATATTTTTGTAATAGAAGGGCTTAAAAGAGGGTTACTAGACTTTTAAGGGGACTTTCAGATTTAGACTATGACAACAGCCAATTAGGCTCAATATGTAGAGCCTGTAGCAAAGGAGAGTCAGAGGGGATATGATTCAGTTGTTTAAATTTATCAAAGTTAAAGATGATAACTGGTTAAATCTTTGCACAGTAAGCAGGACGAGGGGTCATTGTTTTAAGTTATTCAGATCTCAGGCTAACCTGGAAACTAGAAAAAATCTTTTCTTTAGTAGGGTTGTGGGCACTTGGAACAGTTTACTCGAAGAGGCAGTAATGAGCAAGAGGGTGAATAGCTTTAAGAGGGCCATTGATCTTCATTGGGAACTTATAAACTGACTAGGACCAGCCTAGCTGGGCTTAGATCCTGTTGCTGGTCATCACATTTGTATACTACAAACATCAACTTTAGCTTCACTCAATGAAAAAAAGTTATGACAGTTCAAATTAATATACATTTAATGTTATTTCTCACAAGCTTCTAGCAAAACCAGTTACGTTTTGAACATAATGCTGCAACAAACTCTATTGTAAAAGATACAAAAACTTCAGAATCTTTCTAGTTTTTAAGCTGCACACAAAAATGTAAACTATATTTCACTAAGTCTTCAGCTTTTTTTATTTTTGCACAATTATCTTTTCCCAAGCCATTAGTAATCTACTAGATAACAGCTTGAAATCTCCTTTTATATTTCATACAGGGATGACCTGAACTCAAATTTAAGAGGAGCAAAATTATCAATTTACCAAATGGAATCCCCATATTTAACAAATCATAAAATGTGAGCATGCACAGCATTTAAAATGAGATTAAATATCAGGCATCATTAAAAAATGAAAAGAAACTGAATCTCAATGTCGCATTCTCAAATTTGCAGAGTATGAAAATTTTTAGGAGGTCATGGTGACCTCCGACTTATAGAGGTACAATCGTAACTTTTAATTCTAATGAATTTTAACTTTGTACTACACTAGAAAATCTATAAAATGTTCAAATAATTTACTTTTTATAAAATACAAAAAAATGTTTCAAAAAATACAATAACTCTTTAAATTAAAAGCATTGAACTTGTTCAAAAAATATGCTTAAAAGATAGCAAGATAAACTGATTTTGTTGGAAAAACCTCATGTTTTAAACAGTATTAGTTTCAAAATTTAATTTTTATCAGAATAGAAATAAATTATCAGATTTTTGCTGAATTTCTTGAACTTAAAACAATGTAATACTACAATTTTTTAAATTAAAATATTTATGTATCAAATAGATTACTCATATCCTAATGTCTCAAAACAAAAAAATGTCAGATAGACAAATTAAACTCCTCTTTGTAAAACAATCAAATGCAAAACTTAAAATAAAAGGCTTATTAACTTACCTTTAAATCTTGAAAAAAAAAAAAAGAATTCTGCAAATAAAAAGACAAAAATTCTTATGAAATTAAGAGAAAAAACTTTCAGAAAGAGAAAATTTATTTCTCATAAAAAACAAACTTGCACGGCAAGATAACAAAAATGACCAGATCAAGACCAAATTTTCATTTCTAACTATGTTTGTGACATAAATATGGAAGGAGCGAATGTTACATGGTCATTGAATGCATACAGCCAGTATAAATAGTAAAAATAAGTAATGATCTAATGAAATAATGAAAAGAAGCAGTCCTTTTTTAAGTTCATTTTTGTACACAAAACTGACTAAAGTAAGGCTCATAGTTCATCATGCTCTTCGTGTTCTTCAGACTGGTCATCTTCAGAGACTTCTTCTGTTTGATCGGATTCTTCATCTACCTCTTCACTGATTTCCGGTTCCTCATCAACTTGCGCTTCCTCAGGAACACCTAAAGTTTTACGCAACAAAACTTCTACTCTTTGCACAAAGCTGGAAGTATCTGACAGCATGAAACCTGACCTAAGGGTTGCAGTTTCGAACATCAGATTAGCCATGTTTTTAGCTGTTTCATCCGACTTATCAGATTGGACCCTTCTTAACAACTCCTTCATCAATGGATGTCTTGGATTTATTTCCAAAGTTTTCTTTTGACTGAGATAATATTCCCGGGTTGTGTCTTGAAGTTTAGTGTGAGCGTTACTTCTTGCTAATCTTTCCATATTTCCAGTCCACCCAAACTGGCTAGCAACCAATGCACATGGGGATGAATGTAAACGTTGTGAAATGGTAGCTTTTGTGATTCTATCTTTTAAGACATCCTCTTCTAACCATTTTGTTAATGGTTCAAATTCTTTGTTCAACGCTTCTTGTCGTTCTTTTCCTTTTTCACTTTCATCTAATTTCAGGCCATCTTTTGCAACATTTTGGAACTTTTTCCCTTCAAACTCTGGAAGAGCAGATACAGCATATTCATCTACTGGTTCAGTCAAGTATAAAACTTCATAACCTTTTTTAAGAAGACGCTCAACAAATGGAGACATTTCAACCTCTTCCAATGATGCACCTGCCATATAATAAATGTATTCTTGCTTCTCTTTCATTCTGCCGACATATTCTGAGAGTGAGGTCCAGTTCTTTGTGTCATGGGAAGACACAAATCTGATCAATTTTGCAAGCCTAGTTCTGTTACTCGGATCTTCAATAGTACCAAGCTTTATATTTGTACTATACTCTTTCCAAAATTTTTCATACTCTTCCTTTGGAATTTTCTTAATCATATCTAAAGTTTTTCTCACCAGTTTTTTCTTTATTACTTTTAGGAGTTTATGCTGCTGCAAAGTTTCTCTTGAAACATTTAAAGGCAAATCGTCAGAATCGACAACACCTCTGATAAAACTTAAATAACTAGGCATCATGTCCTGGAAGTCATCTGTTATAAACACACGACGGACATACAATTTAATATGATCTACTTTTGATCCATATCTATTGAAGGATTCTGATGGTTGAACAGCAGGAATGAATAAGAGCGACTTGAATGTTACTTCTCCTTCTGCAACAAAATGAGTTTTTGCCAATGGATCCATGGAATCTTTAGTTATAGACTTATAGAACTCATTGTATTCATTGTCTGTTATATCAGCAGGTTTTCTTGTCCAGATGGGTTTTGAAACATTGATAAGCTCCCAATCCCAGACAGTTTTTTCAACTTTTTTTGTTTTAGGTTTGTCTTCTTTTTCTTCTTCAACCTTGGCATCCTCTTCTTCCTCCAAGGGAGTTTCTGGCTTTTCTTCCGCCTCCGATTCTTCAACTGGTTCCTCAACTGTTTCGGTTTTACTAGACCACAAGTATATTGGGAAATTAATAAACTGGCTGTACTTTTTAATTAAATTACGCAGAGTGTCAACTTCAAGAAAATCACGAGCTTCCTCCTTCAAGTACAAACTTATGGTGGTACCTCTGAGAAGCGTATCGCCCCTGGGATCTTCGACTATGTTAAAAGAGTTAGCATCAGATTCCCATATCTGCTGCACATCATCGTTACTCTTTGTTGTAACAACTACCCTGTCAGCCACAAGGAATGAAGAATAAAACCCTACCCCAAACTGTCCGATCATATCAGATAATTCAGTAGCACTGCTTGTTTCAGCAACTTTTTGCAAGAAATCTGAAGTTCCTGACTTTGCTATTGTACCCAAGTTTGTAATAAGCTCATTTTTCGTCATACCAATGCCAGTGTCGGTAATATGAAGAGCATTATTCTCTTTATCACTCTTGATTCTTATTAAGAGATCGCTAGTAGCTTCCAGTGCAGATTTGTCAGTAAGGGATAGGACCCTTATTTTGTCAAGAGCATCGGATGCATTAGATATGAGTTCACGCAAGAAAATTTCCTTATTTCGATACAGAGAGTTAATGATAAGTTTCATCATACGATTTACTTCAGCTTGGAAAGTAAATTTTTCCGCTTTTTCTCTCAGTTCCTTGACTTGGGCCACATTTAAGCCATCAATTTTGATGGCTTCTTCTTCTCTTGCAACAACTTCATCATCTGTTCGAGAACCTTCTCGACTACTTCCAATATCTTGATCAACTTTTGGCTCATCAGCATCTTCTTCTGCTGTGCATATGCCACTAAATAGAATTAATACAATACCAAAATATAATAACCAACGCATGATGACAAATTAAATATTCAAGCGCGCAACATCAAACGAACTCAAACGCCGGCTTCGACCGCCTGCCAAAGCTTTTGAATGAAATAAACTGACGTGTGATTACCGATAAACGTGGGCTTTAACTATTGGACATGCGTGACGTCATGAAGTTGAGCTGTTTCCACGTCAGGGTGTTTTTAATAATCAAGAAAATATCAAAAGAAGTACCAGTGCTCTAAATGAGAAAAATAAAATAAAATTCAATCAGAATCTCAAAAGTTTATATATTTTTAACAATTTCTAAAAGGAAATTTAAGTTATTAAATATCAATATGAAATCCAAACTCTTTTTTGCATTTCCTCGTAACCATCGCTTTAACCGGCTTGCGGCCGTCAAAACAAAACAAAAAAACTATTTTTCTAAAGTTTCCTAAACATTAACAGTGTCGCAGAGGCCACGAAATTTAGATTGAAAGAAATACGTTTATATTTTTTGTCAATTGTAATTGTTCACATTTCCTGGCAGAGGTTTTTATATTTAACTATGGGAGAAGGTCTGAGTGAAATCGATCCGAATTCGTTTTCAAACCCAGAGCAATGCATTGTGACAGACATTCACATAAATGTAGAAGTTGATTTTTCAAGAAAGATATTAAAAGGATATGTCGATTTATCTGTTGAACGAAAAAACCCGAAGGCAGATCTTGTAAGATACTTTTTTAATGAAAGTTCTGAATGATTTTCTAAAATGCAAAATACAGTAGTATTTTATTTCTACACAAATGTTTTTGATTGACTTTGTTGTTAAAATATTTAGCTTCTTGGAACTTTGTACTGATGCACTTGTGATAAAATCACATTTTTGTTTTTTAAATTCCATTCTTCTTCAAATTTTTAACTCTCATTCAATCTCAAATTTCCTTTTTCTCAGTGTAGGACAATATATTCATTTCGAACCTTTTTACTTTCTGCCTTATTCATCATTTTTCTTTAACCGTTGCAGTTCATTTGTAATTTTCCAATGTATCCATTACTTTAAGTAGTAATGTTTTGTGTAACTTGTCTGAGCTACTAACAAAATGTTTGGACATTCTACTTCCTGTCCCACGCACCTGCTAAAATCTTTCTCGTGCTTTCGGTTGGCAAAATTATTTTTAAAATTGCCTTTTACCACTTTTCTGGTGATTCTTTTGTCTATCATCTACAGTGAAGCACCGTTTGTCCGTTTCTATTTTATACGTTTTTATCAATTATACTTTTTTAAATTTGGTCCCTGCAGAGTTTAGTACATATTACTATATACCTATTGTACCTTTTTTTTTTTTCATTTATACGCTTTTTTCATGCGCTCCCTTCAGAAAGGTATAAATGGTGCTTCACTGTATATTGATTTGGCTTTATTTTTAACTTGCTTGGTGACTGACAAGTCGTATTTTACATTCAAAATCCGAAGATGTTTAATAAGGTTTATTAATGTCTATTTTTTTTCCTATTTAAAAAAGTTGCATTTTTTTAAATCTTATTCTCATTGGTATACTGTGGAATAATTTTGAAGCTCCCTAATATTAAGGTGATTTTTTTTTTAAATTAAGTTATCCAGTACTCCGGTTAAGATACCAATATATTTGATTTTTACTTTTTTTGTTATACTCATGGTCTAATGGTATGTATGTATACCAGAGTTGGCTTTCTGCCGGCAGAAACTAGTTTTTGCCGTGCCATTGGCAGAAACTGGTTATAACCGGTAAAAACCGGCAGAAACTGGCAAAAACTTAAAAATGTCTTTAATACCTCATGTAATTAGTAAATGATATTTGTTTAAGTAAACTAAAAAATTAAACATCATTTCATCATTTAAAAAAACAAAATCCCATGCTTGTGTCCTTCATTTAGTTCAAGAAGGGAACTTTCCAATTGCAGAGGCTCTGAGTATTTGGATTAATTTAACGAATGATAAAAAAATCATACAAGGATGCTTAGGAAAGAGAAATGACATGCAGAATTAAACAGGCATTACTAATTGTAAATTGCTCACTTATATGCCTCCTCTAAATTGTTTGTGATTGTTGATTGAAATTATCAAGTCATGTAATTCGAGAAGAAAGTGCCAGAATTTTACGTGCCTAAATTTTGTACCTTTGCAAAACAAATTGGCCCTATTCCTCAAAACTTATTTTTCCAGTCAAATTTTTACCACAACCCCAGTTACTACATTGTGGACCAGTTATACAATAGATGAAAAGTTTCACGAACATTGCTTGCTCCTTGATGCATCGTCTGCTAGCTCTTCTGTTTTAAGAAAATTCTAAAACTTCTCATTTGTGCGTAGTAAATTGAGAACCTGTTTAGATTTTTGAAATCACCTTTTCTAAGAGGCAATTGCAGGGTTCAAACAATGTAACATTTGAATTGTAATAATTTTGTAATAAGATTAGAGCACTTTGGTTAACAATTATTTTTTCCATGCATTTTCTGTTGTATATCAAGAATTAATTTTTCATTTTGTGAGTTTTTGCCAGTTTCTGCCGCAAAGTGGCAGAAAGTGGTTTTTGCCATGCCGGTTTTAACCGGTTTCTAGCTGTGGTTTTAACCGCCTCGGCAGAAACTTGCCAACCCTGATATATACAGTTATAGGCATCGTACTATATGTATATGCACAGTGCTATGGGAAAATTTACTAACCTAATTTTATGACATGCTGAAATGGAACCTGCGATTTTTGGAATGGAAAACTTATCTTACCATTCGGCAACTGAGAAATATCTTACAAAATGAACTATAATTGCTTTATTCATCCAAACCTGAATCAAGTTTTTTGATTCATTTTTATAGGCATATTTTCTTAGTTTTAGATAATTTTAGTTATTTTTCCTTCAAACAATATTCTTGAGTTAATGAAATATATCAAATGTATGTGAGTATGTGATGCAGAGAAATCCTTGCAACTTTATATGAATGAAGTCATTCAAAGGAACAAGTTAAATGAGCAGATCAAAAGAATGAATAACCCTCTGATGAGGGGGATCATTAAAAAGAACGACATTATCCACCTCTAGTCCTCAGTACGAAAGCAACTTCTGTTACAATTTTGATGCTAAATATTATCCAATATTGTAAAACTAACCTATGTTGTTTTTGTTTAGAACTGAAAAAATAAACTTTAAAGTTCAATGAAACACATTAAATTACACCAAATTTATTAAATAGACCAACTTCTACTCCAGCATTTTTTCTCCAGAAACCAGGGGTGCCCACCTAGGGGGGAGGGAGTCATGGCACAGACTGCACCATTGAAATTATTAAAGGGAGGGGGGGGTTGAGGGGTATTTTCACTTTTTTTTTTTCACTTCACACTAATGAAAACATTTGAGTTTCTTTACCAAAATGTTAGTATTTTTCTATTATAAAGGTTAATTTTGTTTGTTAACCCTCTGCATACGGCTCAATTTTTATACTTTCCAGTCCTGAAATACGGGTCGATTTTTTTTTTTTTTTTACTACACATATATTACAGTTTTCATCTTTATCAGTTCTTTTACAATAATACAAGAATTTAAGTAGCTTTTACGCTTAGAAAAAATGTGTCCCACTATTTCAGCGGGCAGGTTTTATAAACTTCATGTGATATTTTTATTTTCAGATAAATATAACTTTAAATTGTTTGTTTCAAAAAATAATTCAGACATTATGAAATAAAACAGAAAAATTGAGATAAAAATATCAGTTTACTTTTTTAGACTACACTCATAAATGTGAAAAAAAGAAAAAAAATCCATTGTTTCTTATTCCCATATAATATGCCACAAGTCCATGTCGTTAAGAAGTGCTTGTCGCAGGAAAGACAAACAAAAAGCAAGGCTATGAAAGGCAAACTTACAAATACGCAGAAAATTAAGAATATTCAAAAAAGTCAAGCAAGAGAACAGAAATTCCTAACCCTCCAGTGCCATCTAGCAGCAAAAATAAGCATCAAATGATGTGTTTTTAACTTACACGGAGAAATAGCTGGATCCGTATTGAAATAAGGGGGGAAAACCCTTTGGCTGCAATTTTCACGTGACCCATAGTCAGGGATGAGACTGATTGCTCGCTCAAATCGCGGGAGCCGTACGCGAAGGGTTTTAATAACTATTGTTACAGTTTCAAAAGAAATTATTTTACCCTTTACAGGTATTGGATACAAGAGATTTGAATGTAATAAATGTACGAAACAAAAATACCTTAAGTAAAATGGCTTTCACTTTGGGTGAACCTGTTGAAAACTTTGGCAGAAAGTTAGAAATTAAGTTGCCGAAAAGGATATCGAAGAAGTAAGTGCATTCTTGTATATAAATGTAATTTTTTAATATTTTCTATTCTGCTATCTCATTTATTTCTGTTGTTATATTATATTATATTTACAAGGTTTTATGGTCTATTTTTTACTTTATATTCATTTGAAACTTAAATCATAATCTAAAAAAAAATATTATGTGTACAATTTAGCACTTGAAGTGTTGAAATATGTGTCCTCAAAAATAGTTAATTGAAATAAAATGATTTGGATTTAACTTCTTTTTTTCAGTGACAATAATTTGCTTAAAAATAGCAGTACTAACCTATGATGATATAGATGAACAACTTGAACAAAAATTGCTGAATTTTGATATTTTTTTACAAAGTTCTTGATTTACACTAGTTTTATTTCCGTAGCATGTGTTAGTTTTATTGACTGTGTAGCTCCAATTTTTTCTATTACTTATAAAAGGGGCATTCCAAGGTATTTTTGACATTTATGTAGAGTCCGTAACGTGACCTTTTTTGCCATAACTTCTTAATTTACTGTTTGATTGGCATATTATTTTATTTTGATCTTTTCCTACCAACACACCAGCTCAAATGAAAATAATTTGTAAATCAAACGGTAAATTAAAAAGTTATGGCAAAAAAAGGTCACGTTACGGACTCTACATAATGTCAAAAATACCGTGGAATGCCCCAAAAGTTATCCTTCTTCATTCGAACGCGCATAAAATAAGTTACTGTTTATCAATAATTAGTAGTGCTTTTTGAATGTTGATTCTTAGCTTTTGAAATGGAAAAGAGAGAAAAAGCAATGCATTCCCCCACTAGTTTTTCACAAAAATGGCTCAGCTCGTTCTTTATGCCTATGACAAAAAGTTAAAAAAAAATAGGTCTTGAGTTACAAAAATAAATAAATTTCTGATTAATACTGATGTCATCTCTTGTTGCTACATTAGTGCATGAAAATTTTAGAATGTCAGGTTTTGGTTACAGTATAAAATAAGCTACCATTTTAAAATCATTTATGCTGTACTGTCCTACACCACATTTCAGTTTACGTCACGTCTTCCATGAATTACATTAAACATACTGAAAGGTTGAAAAATTTGTTTTTAATTCCAGGTATAATATTCGAATTGATTATGAAACTGCTCCACATTCCACTGCTCTTCAATGGTTAGAACCCTGTCAAACTGCTGGTAAAAAACATCCATATTTGTTTAGCCAGTGTGAGGTATGTATCAATATTTTTTTTGTTTTGCACTTCCTGTGCTTAACATGGCTTTCCACTGTTTAACCTTAACCCGTTAGAGCTTCAATAATTTTGCTCTAACAACTTGATTTTTTTTCCTGTATTGAACAGCCAGGAAGAAAACTTTTACCATTTCTTTTTGTTTTTTTGCATTTTAATCTAAGAACTGAGATTCAGCAATGTGCTGCAGTGTGAAATCTGAAGTTTGCACAAACTAGTTTCACCCATTTTTGTTTCCATGGTATTACTGCTATTCTTGAAGCATCTAATTTTTAAACTACGTAACTTTAGCCTTTTATTAGTTCTAAACCTAATCTTAGTTTAGTATCAAACAATGTTAAAAATAAGGGGTCTCATTTTGCAACCAAAATTTTGATTTGACACCTAGATTACCAGACAAATTTGATGGCTAAAGTTTTGGATCACATCAAAGCAGTGTTGGGTTTTGGATGTCAGAAACTTTTAGGACCAAACAGGTAGTTTTTACTATCCAAAACTTTCCAAAAGTGTCTTAAACTGTTCAAAAGTATGCTAAAGCTAAAAGGGGTGTAATCTAATCAATTTGTATTTACTGCAACATTTGTAATGCCTAAACATAAATATTAATAAGTTTTAATTAAATGGGAGTTTGATAATACAGGGTGTTTCAAAAAGAATGACCCGATTTGAAATGCATATATTATGAAAACTATTGAAAGTAGTCACTTCATATTAGTTTTATGTTGTATGGATAATAATAAAAGTTTTTTACATTACGAATTAAAGGTGCTCAATATGTCCACCTTTGGATGCACAGCATATGTCTACACGGTAGTCAAATTCGTCCCAAACTTTTGCAAGCATGTCTGCATCGACTATTTCCACTGCTTACAAAAACAACCCGTGTCTTTGGATTTGTTTATACCATCTTCTAATGCTCTTCGGGGCAGAAGGTTCAACACCAGGGTATTCTCAACGAAAGTCACATTAAACAGTTGTTACAGACTAGCATTTCGCAAAGCGTAGAACACAATACAATTTTTGTTGTGCAGTCGCCAGTTTCACAAACACTGAAATGGTGGGTGAAGAAAGGGAATTAGCGTTATCTATCGGCAACTCTGTGAAACTCGAGATTTTTCTCATTCTAACGATACCTTTATTTAATGAAACGGATTAAAACCTGAATAGTTATGATTTTTTGAAATCGAGTCATTCTCTGAAACACCCTATATTTTCTCTGATATGTTCATTTAAAAAATATATATCTGTTAACAAAAGTAAATACTTATCTGCATTGGAATTAAAAAATATGATTTTTTTTTCCACTTCTATTTTAGCCCATTCATGCTCGTTCTATGCTTCCTTGCCAAGATACACCAGGTGTAAAAACTACATATACTGCATCTGTAAGTTTTTACTTTCTAGTTTCTAATGTATGTGTTTGTTTAGTTTTACCAAAGGAAATAAACAAATGAAATGTGCATTTAGTAAAATGTTGAATTTTGTACGTTAAAGAAGCTGAGATATTTTATAGAATGATTTTTTGTATTTTAACGTGCCAAATAATATCTTGACACGTTTAGGGAATGTGATGTAACTTGGTTATGTTAATGTACAAAGTCGATCATGCTGGTGTGTATAAGCAATATGTTAAAGCATAAAATTTATGACTTTTGTATCATGCTTATCTATATAAGTAAAACAGGGAATATATTCTTGTGTATGTATGTTCCCTGTAGATATCTAGTTTACGTTGCATCTCAGGAAATTTGGCTGGGAGGTGCTTCTGTACCTGGGAAGGGTTGTAGGGGGCATGGGGTTTGAATGCCCAAAAAGTACTGAACTGTTCAAATTTTAATTTTTGGACCCAATAATGGCATAAAATGGCTCTTTCAACCTGAAATAATTATCATGTGGTCTAAATTTTAGTTTCAATGGGAAACCTGTGGTAAATATCCACATAGCGGATCTACCTACAGATTTGAAAACTCAAAGAACCTAAATTTACCAGGAATAAAAATTATAAATATTTTTAAAAGTAAAAATTATTTTCAAATTGGATATTTATTGTCGGCTCGATCTCAGTTTTAATTAGCCTGAAGAAATCATTAAGTAGAAATATGTTGCCATTTTTTTCTTCAGTGTGAACAAATAAAATTCTTGCGTTTGTTTTGCAGGCTTTTCCTGTAATAGAGGGATTTAAAATTCTTCCCTTTTGGTTATTTTTCCGTGATTTATGATGTTTTTTTACTGCCGCACAGTGGAGTATTTGACTGAAAATCCTGGCCAAAAGTCCAAAATTAAAAATTTACCCGATTTTTATGAAAATTTATTCTATGATAGTTGACTAAATGGTACATCGATCGGCACCTGTTTTGGAAACTTGAGTCACATACAATTGCTCATAGCCTCAGTGAAAGATGAGATTTCTATAAGAATTTTCGCTTTTTTGTTACGTTTCAGCTTAATTATTACGTTTCAATGTAGATTTTTTTGTGGCTTTCTAAATGAATGGAATTGAACCAAACCAATTTTACGGTATAAAGAAATGTCAGGGCTTAGTGCTAATTATAAATCAAAGTAAATATTTTTATTTTCTTTTAGTGAAAAAAATAAAGAAAACTTGGTACGTGAGATTTTTAAAGGCTTTTCGCCTTAATTTATAACTAGAGAAAGCTTTTTAAATGGGTGTCGGGCTTGGTCGGGCTGTTTTGAAAGTTGCATCGTATTTGGCAAAGTCTCTAGCGCTAATTTCAGCAAAAAAATCTTCCGTCTACAACTGCCCTTTTTTTAAATGATTTTAAAAAAAAAAGTGCATAATCCGATCTTTTTGTGACAAGTCATGATTTTAAACTGAATTTACCTACAAAGATTTAATAAATTTGCAAAAAAGTTATCATAAGTACTACTGAATGAAAAGATCGACATATTTGAGCGCACAAACAACAATAAAATTTCAGACATGAGTTTCATGGTTATGAGAAACCGCTTCATCAATGTGTAAAGATGTAAGTTATGGAATGAGAATCATCCAATTAATTTCGAAAACGCTTACCTTTATGCATCGCTAAAGAGATTCACTGAACCCCTAAAACATGTGTTTGCGTTCAGTTATTTTAATTTTCTCATGTACGTTAATGAGTTAATAAATTATTTTGTGATCACGCTAAGAAAATTTGCTCTTCCTTAAAATTGAGATAGATTTTAGATATAATAAATAAATATTTATATTTTTTCAGATCATTGCTGCAAATAATGTGCCGGGGGAGGGGGTCTTTCCCCCTTATACATAGCAAAAGGGGGGAAATACCCCCCCCCCACACACACACTTGCTAGCATTGGGAGACAATTGTAATTGTCTCCTAATGTTCCTACGCTAGCGAGCTATCCATATTTAAGACATTTTACCTACTCATTGTGAAATTAAAGTTATATAAAATTTTAGTTCCAAATTTGTTCGTACAATTTTTAGCGGGACACATCACACGATGCAAAACTAAGGATCGACCCATGGTACGAGTACAATATATACAATTCACAAACAAAGAGCTTTTGAATATCCATTTTCGAGTGTTTTTACAGTTATAATATCCTAGTTCATTTATTTATTTATTTTTTTTTCAATAGAAAAAAGGTTCTTTGTAACCCCGAAACCCTTGTCTTTAATTCTTTTTGTGCATGATTAACTCAGGGTTTTAATAATTGAAACCAAACGAAAAGAATAAAATTGATTATTTTTTTGGTTTCAAATTAGTGTTTTGTACAGAATACTAGGATTTTTTTAACCGCTTTTTGCTCTTTTCCCCCCTCGAACAGTGCACTTAATTACATATCTTCAAAGGAAAACAGCAATTCGCATCGAACATGTTTACTTATCACTTGTCTAAGCATTATTGGCAAAGAGCCAACCATGGCATTCATTTCGGATCGAGTGAAAATTATTGAAAATTTTTATTTCAACTCATTGAAAAAAAAAATTCATTATAAATCAGTGAAAGAACATAACTTCACCGTTTTCGCTGTAAATGAAGGTAAAGTGTTTATATTATTTCCTTAAAAAGTTTCAGAGCCATAACATTATTAGAATATTGGATGCAAGAATTTTAGTTTACATGGATTGAATAATCGAAAAAGTAACCTCCCTTTGTAAATTCTTAGAAATTCGGTTAATTACGTTAGAACTTCAAACGAACCATAATCTTGAAGAAAATTATTTTTCCTATCTAGTGATGCATTGGGTTTTTTTCTACGTTTACTAGGATCGTTTTTACGGTCGTAAACATGCAAAAGTCTAAACCGTGGATAAAATATTAAATATTTCATTTTCTAATTCAAATTTTAAAAATCAAGTTTCAAATTGTAACATTAGACATTTCAGACAACTTGTATACCAAGTTTCATGTCTATAAGTGGGATAGCTTCGCCGTACAGCGCACAAACGCACACAAGGATGTCGCCTTCAGAAGGGTGAAAATTTCAAACCTATTTTGGCCAGGATTTTCAGTCAAATACTCCACTGTGTGCCGGCAGAAGATAATCAAGGATTGAGAAGCGTTAATGAACATTTTTGCTATTGACTTTAATCTAGTGAGGGACAGGGCCGGATTAACATCTATTTACGCCCCTAGGCCAAACTTAAAGTTTACGCCCCATCTCACATATCCGATCTCTATTGAAACCATATCACCCCCCCTCCCCCAGTTATTCCCAGAGGCTTAGGCCAGTGCCAAGTGAAGATTTCGGGCTCCTATGATTGTTGACAAAATGAGGGATGGATTTCTTTGTTTTCCTTCGCTGATATTCAAATGGATGAGGGGGGGGGGGGTCTCCCGGGAATTTTTAGAAATTGAAGCATTGGAAATGCAATTTTAGGCCATCTAAGGTGATTTAACGGAAAGTAATGGCATTCGGAATTTGCCTCGGAAAGTCAAGTCGGAAAGAAATTATTATTCAAATCAAAGATATTGAAAATTACATGCTTTGATTGAAAAAGGACACCTCGACTCAAGCACCACGCCCCCCCCCCTATTCCCCCCTCCAATTGCTGTTTTTATACCTTTCTTTTCTAGATACATTTTGCTTCTCCATATCGCGTCGCTTTTTTCCCAGCAAGCTGTTTATTTTTCCCCCCTCTGCAACGTGCGCCCTTTTCGGCATGCGCCCCTAGGCCAGGGCCTAGGTTGGCCTATTGGGTAATCCGGGCCTGGTGAGGGATTGACATTGTTATTCTTATGGGGACTTTTAGAGAACTTATTCAAAGGGGTATTTCTTAAAACTATTCTTCCAATTATGGTGGTGCTTAAAAGAGAGAATGATGGTGTTATTTTGGATTTTTTTTTCTCATTCTGAATGGAGGTTTTGGAACTGTTTTCCTCTACCCAGATAAACATTTTAGAGGAACTGTTGATGTTATTTGAAAACTGCAACTCTTATTAACAGAAGGTTTTTAGAAACAGATGTCCTTATCATAATAGGGAATTTTAATGTGTTTTTCTTCTCCTAATGGAGAGTTTAGGACAGTAATAGGAGATTTTAAGGGCTGCTGTACTTACTCTGATAATGGGGATGTTTTAAGTCTATTGTCCTCATTCAATGAAGGGGTTTTAGGGTTTCATGTTGAGATTGTGCTGGGGATTTTGGGGGGATGTTGTTCTATTTCTAAAGAGAATTCAAAGGGACTGTTGATGCTATTGTGGGACTGTTGCCTTTATTC
Organism: Uloborus diversus; assembly: GCF_026930045.1. NCBI lineage: Eukaryota > Metazoa > Arthropoda > Arachnida > Araneae > Uloboridae > Uloborus > Uloborus diversus. Next base: position 79,453,582 of record NC_072737.1, on the reverse strand, counting down.
AAATGATCATTTTATCTATATTTATCCCTATTCATTTGGGTATTTTTTTAAGGGGATTGTAAACTTTATTTATGAAATTTTCTCATTCAAATGAGGATTTTTAGTGACTAAGGTCCAATTTTAACATAGATTTTTAGGAACTGTCGCCATTGTTCTAATGGGACATATTGCACTATGCTTTTTCTTTTATTTAACCCTGATTGTTGAACATGATGCGTCACTTGACATAACTTTTGTTTTCAAGGTAGACTGTGCAACGCTGGGCGACGCAGCTAGTATTAAATAAAAAAAGAAAATTATGAGATTTTTTATTTTGCTGCTTGAAGTTACAAAATATAAAATTTATGTGTTCTTTATATTTGAACTACTTTTAATACAGTCTTCTGTACTATTGCATATTTGTTAATTTCTCCTGAATTATTAATGATGCTTTTAGATTACTGCTCCATATGAGTTGACTGTATTAATGAGTGCTGTCCGTGATGGTGAAGAAATTGACGATGATCCTCTTATGAAAAAATATAAATTCATTCAAAAGGTACTTCTTAAAATTAATACTATTGTGGTACAATTTGAAGTCATTTGCCATGTCCCACTACGCTTTAATGGTTCATCATGTGTACAGTGATGTAATAGCAAATTATCTAGTGAAAGAGTATTAAAAATCTACAATTGCAATACGTACTTTTTTATGTATAGAAATAAAAAATATATTTATTTTTAAAAGGATTTTTTTTTTAATTTAAGTTTTAACGTTTTTTGATTTTTTTTATCCCCTCTAATAAAGATAGTTGCACAGTAAGGCTCTGCTCATGAAAGAAAAATATTCTGATATTATATGATATTTAAACCCTCCACTGGGCTGCAGAGATTAATATCATTAGCAAAATTTGGATACATTAACACTTTGAAGCAGAATTTTATCTGTGGTATCTCTTTATTGTAAATAAAAGTAAGGTTTCAAAGAAATTCTGGATGGACTTCTGTGGCGGACCACGCCCAGAAGACCCCATAGCACCTACAGCCTTGAAGTTTTGTACAAAATTACTTCAAACCCCGGTGGTTCGCACCTGGGTTTTTTTTTTTTAAATTCAAATTAGTTTTTTTGTAATTAAGTTTTTTAGCTCATATTTCGCTTGAATTGCCTATTAAAGGGGTGGAAAATTATTTGCACTTATTAATATTATATATAGTTAGAAAGGATAGAATTTTCTGCATACTACATAGTTTGTTTCAATGCTCTAACTTAAATATGGAGGGAATTATTTGCGTTTCTAGCTCAAACTTTTTTAGGCTTAGCTAAAATTTAGGCACTATTCTCTTCATTAAATCTATCAGTAAATTGTGAAGGAATTGTCCCACAGTTTTCTTTTTGACACCACTGGAAAGAGCGGCTTTTTTTACTCCAGATCTAACTCGATCAATGGTCGAAACCAGAAGAACAAAAATATCATCAACGTACCTGACATAAATTTGAAACTGTATCATCAACATACGTCAGGTTACATTGATGATATTAACGTATAGCCAAAAACGGAGGAAATAATCTTTAAAATACCTTACTTAAGAAGTTTGATAAAGTAATAAGCAAGTTGTGGCATTGTCACAGAAAAGCAATTTACCTTTGAAAAGCAATTTACATGGTTAAGGAAGCAGACATTTAAAACAATTTTAGTAATAAAACAAAAATTCAAAACATTCCATTTGAAATATACTAACACAACATTAAAATGCAAATTTGCTGGCATATGCTTTGGTGGGTACTTTACCGTTAGCCAGGCACATGCAAAAATTGCCAGATGATTACTCCCAATGGCCAGCGAATATTCCCAACAAGGGTTGTAAGAAAATTGGCGGATTTGTACATCAATTTGGCGAATCATCACTTGATGTTGGGCATAATCATTTGGCGATTTTCGCTTGCTCCTGGCTAATGGAAAAGTACCCTTTGGTGTTCCTTTTAACCCCTTAAGCATGTGTCTGAGTGTTTTGCAAATTTTCATTTTAACTTTGCGTTATTATCTATTGCTTTACAGCACAAATTTCTTTATTTATGTCTAACTTCCATTTATTACTGAATATGGAACGCAATGAAGTACTCTTTTGAGTTATGGAATTGCTTGTATTTACTTAATATATGACAGTTTGTTAAATTATAATTTGTTTTGTTACTTTTTTAGAAATTTGTTTCTATCTTTACATGATAAATGCACTTGATGACCTATACAATTTTAATTTTTTTTAAATAAAACTTATAGCATGTATGTATTCATATGTGCTATTTGTATTCATATACATATATGCTATAAGTATATTGTATTCATATATACTTATAGCATATATGTATATTTGAACAGGTACCTATTCCCAGTTACTTAATTGCTATTGTAGTTGGAGCATTAGAAAGCAGGTGAGAAAATTATTATTTTTTTGTCTTGTTTCAGTATACAATGGGATGGAGGTATTAGGTAAAGCATCTTGACACCCGCTTTTTCGAAAAATGCAGAAGTTCTACAAAATAAATTTTCTTTTGAAGAAATATTTTAAAATTCGGACAATTCTATTTGACATAAATTATTTGTAACAACTAAAATAAACTACTTGTTAAACAGCTAAAATTAATTAAAATGGAACAGTTTGTAGTTACTGCTATAATATTGCATAATATTTTTTCGTTAATAACAAAGCAAATTATTAGCCTATGCAGCACTTAGGATTTGATTGTGCAAAGTTGTGGAGAGACTCACTCTTGCTATTAGAAATATTGCTCTACTGGAAGATAGAATTGAATAAGGAGAGCTTCCGCAAAGTGCAGAAAAGTAGGCAGGTCTGGCTAGATGCAGGAAACTTTCACAAATCAAAATCTTTCAGAATTATCAGAAGAATCTTAGAAATGATAAAGCATCATGCAAATTTTAAACAAAAATCACCAAACTTTTATCTTCATATCAAATTGATGTAATTCACCAACTTTCTCTGACTTCTTCTTTTTCAAAGAGCTGGATATTTTATTAACTTATTAATTAGTAAATGGAGATAATTGAGTAGAAATTTTCTTTCCATTGAATTTTATTCCTATGACATAGAAACTAAAGAAGTTAACTAACACGGTGTTTCCCTTAAAAGCCCAGAAATACCCTATGGTTAAATTTTGAAATCAAAATTAGAAAAACTATAAATCATATATATTTTTTTTAATTCCAAGTATCAGGCATAAATAAAATTTAAAGCTGTCAGCAAACTCAAAAAATAGTCCAGTCAATGAGTGCTCAAGAAAGGGGTGTAGCATATATAGAATATGCAATAATTTTTGACTTCAGAATATTGTTAGGGGTAGTTAGTAAGTAAACATACTAAAAGTCCCCGCTCCTAGGGAGCGAGCTAAAGGTGGGAAGGAGGTGGGAAGCAAATTTTGGGTTTTTCAAAAACATGTCAGAAACAGTTTAAAAAATGCGTTTAAAATATAAATTCCAATAATTTTCCAAGTATACGTTATGATTTTCGGGAAAATTCTCTCTTTTTGTCAAACATTTGCTCTTAGTACCTTCCAGGATCAGTATCCATGCCAATACTGTTTGTCTATAACAAAGTTGTAGAGCTTTAAATTTCCTTCAATTTGATAGGCTATTTTGTTATATTTTGTTCAACCAATCAAAAGTTACAGAATATCAAACACACACCTTCATGGCAAAAAAACGGAACAGTTGCCATTCACAAATTTCAAACTGACTCGAAAGGATTGCACACTTGCTCATTTCTCAATGAATTCGACAATCCTGATGGACATTAAAGAGGTATTTGTGGATTACTAAAACACAAATGATGTTTGAGGGGGGGGGGGCTGTGAAATTATGACTTTGTGATGAGGGGGAGGAAAGAGTAAAAAGTAGGACATCAAGCATTTTTTAATATGAATATGTTTATAAAAATTAGTTTATGAAAAGTACTTTGTAACAAATGGGGAGGGGGTCAAAAATTAAAAAAAAGTGTAACATCAAACATCATTTATGGACAGCCCCTTACCAAGAAATCGGACGAAGATTCGCAGAACTACGTATAAACAATATGAATTACCTCCATACCCATAACATTATTTAACAAAAGTGAACTGAGGAAGTGCAGAAAGCCAGCACTTCCTCAGTAAGAAATTTGTTAGAAGCAATTAATAAGTAAACATACTCAGAGTCCTCTATCCTGGGGGGGGAGGGGAGTAAAAGTCGAAAGAGGGAGCCAAATTTTGTGGTTTTTGATTATATCTTGGAAACGGCAGGAAAAATGTGTTTCGTATAAAAGTGAAAGTTAATTAAATTTATTGGGAAATTATTTTCATACATATATCTCACATTTTCAGTGGTTTTTTAGGTATGGGTTCTAGAAAACCAATACTTTTTTTGGGGGGGGGGATATTGTTCTTTTTGTCTTAGAGTGTCGTTGCTCAAGAGATCTTGTGCAGCAATCATGTGACAAGGACCCTGACAGTTTTCTGTGTCTTGAAAATACACCGGCTGAACACTTGAACTGTTGATTCAAACCTGATACCAAAGAAATACCTATGCCAATCACTGCAACATCCAGCTGACAAGCAATCAAAAACTATGAAGTTCTAACTTGTACTCAATTTTGTTATTCTTATTGAAATGAATATGTGACACTATAGCATGATAATGAAAATTTTAATAATAGAAATACGGAAAATGTAGCTGACTGGCAGCACCTTTTTGTAATTATAGTTTTTATTACATTATTACTAATCATATTTTGAAAGTGTTTGTATGTAATATGGACTGACAGTAATTATAAAATGAAAATATCATCTTTAAGGTGACATCTTTGTTTTATTCTGAGGCAGAAGGGTCTTGTTACCAGCAGTGGAAAAGTTATTCTAAGAAATTGGTAATGTATTGATGTCACCCCCTTCGTCCTGAATAAATATTTTGATTCCGTTGTTGCAACTGCACTTGCAATGCAAGCTTGCCACCGAGTAGTTTAACGATGATTATCTATGCGTGACCTTCCGGTCACTTGTAGAAAAGCAATCGGTCAAAATCATCTTCAAGATTCCGTCAGGAACTACATCTGATTCCGAGAGTTGCGGTACGAGTTGGTCATTCCTCCTTTCCCAAACCCCCAATCCGGTACTTCACCATTAAGTTCCTAGCTACAGGTGTACCTGGTGGTACGGCAGAGTTTGAGATCAGTCTTGATATTTGCAGCTGATTCTCTAAATGATCTGTAACAGAACTTGTTGTGGGCCTTTTCTGTGGCTAGAGCACCATACCACACAAGAGATACATATGACCCCAGCAGCCTCAATGGATTCTGGGGAAGAAGAACTGTTTGATATAAGATACATGTTGAATGATTTTAGATTTCTAGCAGAATGTTGTGATCAGTTGGGGATTTGGCTATCAAGAGGACAACCAGGTGGACCTTCTCTCAAATGATAGCTACCAAAGAATTTTGCCATCTGATGATAGCCGTCTTCGCAATATCAACGTCAACATCACCTAAAGCTCAGAGCATATTTGTCTCATTTTCCAGCAGCTTCATCATTAGCAGATTTGTCAACTGACTGTTATTATGAAAGTTGGACAGAAACCTTCTTGTCTGACCGTCGTTTCAATTTTCTAACTGACGTGGATGTTCATTTGGTTTATACAGGCATGTCTTTTTGCCTAACAGTTTTGTTTACTAGGTATTCTCAACAACAACAAATTCAAATTAATTTAAATCAATGTCGTTATCAATTTCCTTAAACAGTAGGCTGTAGTATATTGCTGACTTTCTGCACATCCTCAATCCACCAATTCATACTGCTTGTACGTAGTTCTCCAAATCTTCGTTCGATTTCTTGGTAAGGGGCTGTCCATAAATGATGTTACCCTTTTTTTCAACATTTTTGACCCATTCCCCATTTGTCACAAAGTACTTTTCATAAACTAATTTTTATAAACATATTCATATTTAAAAATGCTTGATGTCACACTTCTTACTCTTTCCTTCCCCCTTGTCACACAGTCACCCCCCCCCCTTAAACATCATTTGTGTTGTAGTAATCAACAAATACTTCTTTATTATCCATCAGGATTGTCGAATTCATTGAGAAATGAGCAAATGCACGTTTCTGTCGAGTCAGTTTGAAATTTGAATGGCAAGTGTTCCATTTCTTGCCATGAAAGTGCATGTTTGATATTCTGTAACTTTTGATTGGTTGAACAAAATGTAGCAAAATAGCATATCAAATTGAAGGAAATTTAAAGCTCTACAACATTATTGTTCACAATTTTCATGAATACTGATCCTGGGAGGCACTAGGAGCAAATGTTTGACAAAAAGAGAGAATTTTCCTGAAAATCATGGATTTTTCATAACATATACCCGGAAAATTATTGGAAATTTGACAAAAATGTGTAGAAATAGTTTCATAGGAAGTTTATTTAGCTTGAATTTTCATTTTAAACGTATTTTATCCACCGTTTCCGACAAAAACCTAAAATTTCTCAAAAAACCTAAAATTTCTTCCCCCTTCCCACCTTTAGCTCACCCCCTAGGGGCGGGGACTGTTAGTATGTTTACCCACTAACTATCCCTAACAATATTCTGAAGCAGTGGCGCCGACTCCATGGGGCTTGAGGGGGCCCGAGCCCCCTCAATAGTTTGTTTTGGGGGGCAGAGCCCCCTCAATAATTTAAGAACATTATTTGTCATATTGTGGTTTCTAAAATCACAAAATTATGTTGGTATTTTTTACTTTCCTTGTTTGAAGATATTAGTTACATTGTAAAATACATTCAGTAATGAATTAAAACAAATAACTATTGCTGTAGTAAGCAGGTTAATTGAAAACGAGTGGTGTGAATAAGGATAGTGTTACGGTGCTGAGAGCACTCATAGAATTTGTCCCCAGTGCGCAAACTTCGGATGAAGTCTCGATGGCGACGCTCCCATCTAAGTGTTGCTGATCTGGAAAAAATATATCAGGGTTTGATTTGTATATTTAATGGAAGGGGTGATAGTTTTCTTCAATTATTAGAGTTAATGAAGTTATCTGTTTATTAACTTTTTTAACTCTATTAAAGCATTAATTTTGAGACATTATTTTTATTTAATGAACTCTGGGCCTTATTCAAAGCAAGCTTAAATTAGTTATTTCACTTTTAGTAATCAAAGTGCGACATCAATCTTTTATGCTTTATGCTTTTAATGATAGTTTAGATTTATTTAAATATCATTTCAATCTTTTCAGAGCTATATATTCACTACTAATAGACTAAAAGTATAATTATTACTGTAAATTAAATTAGCTTTTCACAAAAATACCATTTTTTCTTTTTCTTTTTTCAAAGCCAAAAAAACGTGTCGTCTTGTCGATTTTCTCAGAGTGTCGATTTACCGAGAGTCGAGTTTTTGGGGTTCTAATGTTGATCATGTGACTCTAAAATGCTTAAAAAACTTTAAAACTCACTATTTTTTATCTCAAATTTAGAAAATTTCAACTGGCAAGGCCCCCGTTATGGTACCCTCTCCCCAATAGTTGTTTTGAATCGGTGCCACTGGGAGTGCCTTTCCATGCAACTCAAGTGCACTACCTTGTATAGTGCCGTAGCCTAGCTATGGCACTGCACGTCTCCCCACAAAATGGAACTGTAAAATTGTCCCTCACTTAAGACAAGTTACATGATCTAAATGAAGCAGAAAATTTGTGTACCAATTTTTAGATTGTTTTACTTTGAAAACGCCCTGTCACATATGTTTGTTTGTATAAATTATACACACCAGAAAATATGTAAGTTTTCATTTTCAAGGCACAAAAATCTGAATTTTTTCGGGGGGGGGGGGGGCTACGTGCTTTAACATACTCCCTAAACCCCAGTGACATCCGGCCCCCCCAATAATTTTTCCAAGTCGGCGCCCCTGTTCTGAAGTCAAAAATTATCGCATATTCTATGCACGCTATAATGTGTTCATTGACTGGACTATAAGCTTTAAAGTTTTCTAAAAAAAAAAACTGTTGAACTTCTCCTTTATTTATCTAATTTTGTCACCAATAGCAAAAATATAAAATTATATGCGAGTATAGTACCACTAACTAGCATGTTTTTCGTTTTTCAATTATATTTACTTCTTCAATTATAGTTACTTTTCCAATTATATTTACTTCTTTCTTCAGTATTACTAATTGGGGATTTCTCGAAATTGATAATCAACATTTGTTACCAAAAAAGTAAGAATACAGAATTTGTTTGAAAATATCAAAATGATCTGCAAAATACTCTGCTACAACGTTTGCATGTTCATCTATATTATCTAGGTTTGCATGTATCTTAACTTTTTTAACATTTTAAATCACTCTCACCGCATGATTCTAACCACAGTAATGAAAGCCAACTTTCTTTTATTTCCGCAGAGAACTTGGACCTCGCTCCCATATTTGGTCGGAGAAAGAATATGTTGACAAAGCTGCTGAAGAGTTTTCTGAAGTATGAACATATTTCCTTTCAATTATTTTTCTACTGGTTAAATATGAATTGCTATAGAACATTTTAAAATGTATTTAAACATTATTTGATGAAACAAATTTTAAACAGTTCTCATTTACAAATTTTACGCAAGTCCCAAAAAACTTCCTTTTCGATAATTTAATTTTTAATTTTTTTTACATACCGGAAACGGCAAAAAACTTCTTTTTTACAAGCTTGACGCAAGGTCAAAGTAGCTCTTTCCTAAGAATTCCAGCATTGGCGACAATAAATTTTTCTCATTTATATTGTAGATTTCATCTCCCTCTGTCTTTGCTGATATTTTTATAAAGAATTAAATAACTGTATATTCTTGTGTATAAGTCACAAATTTTAGTACGAAAAATGAGGTTTAAAGTTAGGGTATCAACTTATACACGGGGCTAGATTTCCGAAAAATATTTCCATGCGCAATTCTTAAAAGAAAAAAACCCCTCAAAATCATGAACATTTTCCCAATTTTAGTCCAACCCTTTTGAACGTATGCTGAAAAAATGTTTACACATTCTGCTATAATTATACATGATCTGTCTGTGAAATAATAGAGTAAACGGCTGATTACACTTATCTGTCAGATATTCTCCTATGAATATTGTTTACCTTCCACAAATGTTTGGCAGTAAAACTTCACTTTTCATTGTTGTGGTTACATATTTTTTTTTTTTTGGGGGGGGGGATTTAAATGCGGATATGTTTTTTTTTAAATTCATACTTAAATATTTTAAATTTCAGACTGAAAAAATGCTGAGTATTGCTGAAAAGTTATTGGGAGAATATGTCTGGGAAGTCTATGATTTATTGCTGCTTCCTCCATCATTCCCTGTGGGAGGAATGGAGAATCCATGCTTAACATTCCTCACTCCTACCCTGCTGGTAAGTAATATCTTTTTGCAGTATAATTTTATTCCATTATTTTCAAAACATTTTGTAGTTGTGAATGGATTTGATGTTCGTGATAAGGAATCTGACTCCATAATTATCAAAAATAAGACCTTTATTTACAAGTTGTTGATCCTGAGAAGTATCTAAGAGCCGTGATTCTTTGCACTATATTTGTGCCATAAGTATGAAATACATAGCTTCGGTAATTTCCCTTAATTGCATCATATATTGCATTCCGTAATTTCTCATGGAGAAATAGGAAAAACAAGGGGTCACCTGACTCATTTGCCTCCGTGTGGAGAAGAGCCGTGCAACCTGGAAGTTACGTAAGCAGCAGATGGGGAGGGGGGGGGGGGGGCCTGGGCTCGCCACAACATTATTAAGTGTCTTAACTTTTTTAGTCTGTGTAAAATGTCTTTTTTATTGTAAATAGCCTCTTCTGCTTAAAATGTGTTCTAATTAATTTTGCATTTCATCAAACACCTTACTTTTAAGCCTTAATGTAAGTACGGAATAACTTTGCATTAAACTTGAAAATTTGTTACATTTTGCAAAAGTTTTTTTTATTTTGCTTTGTATGCATTGGAAAAAAAAAAGGATCCCAAGTGTCATTAAGATATGAAATGTTTGTTGTTTTGCAATTTGTTTTGAAATCTATTTTTATTATACTGAAGGCAGGTGATAAATCACTAGTTGATGTAGTGGCTCATGAAATTGCTCATAGTTGGACCGGCAATCTTGTAACCAACAGGAATTTTGAACATTTTTGGTAAGGTTTTTACTTTTTAAAAAAAGTGCCTTTTATTTTTCTTTTCTTTTCTTTTTTTTAATATAAGCTTAGCAACATTTTTTAACCACTTGTAAAATTAAAAAAAAAAAAAAGAATTAATGACTGCAGGCATGAAAAATCTGCTCCAAACTGCGCCAATTCTCAATTTCTGATACAACCTGTTACAAAACGGCCAAAATCGTGATTTTTTCACCAAGCTGTGTCAAAAATGTGATTTTATTACCGAAACATGCACTTCAATCCTTTTGCATCCTGCAAGTTTTGCAATCATTTTGAAAAATGGAAGTAATTTTAACCTATGTTACTTTAAATTTGCTTATTTTATTTCTCATTTTAATAAATATTTCATGTTTTGACTAAAATCAAGATGTACCTTTAATTAAATAATATATTAAGTCTTAAGACTGTCTTACGAGTTCATAAAAGTATTAAAATTTATTTTTTTTTTTAAAACTGTGTTTAAGCTGCATAATCACTACCAAACATACATGTATTGATTTTTTTAAAAATACTTATAAAATATATTTTCTTTGACACACTATCTACCGGCTGCCATGCATACCTGAATCTATTCCTTTTGAATTATAAAACAAAATATAGTTTATTTAACATATTGTCTACCGAATACTACTGATGTTTAATCAGAAAAGTTTCTTTATTAGTCAGGTGAAGTTCAACTAATCAAAAGTAGCACATCGACATTAACTGAAGTTAAAAAAAATACAAATATTTGGTCACAGTAGGTGATGTGTCAATCAACATACAAAACAGCAATATGAAGTTCACATCCCTTTTTTTTCCAGCTGACAAAGTGTTGCTCGTGAAAATGAGCTGATTAGTAAAGTGAAAGTAATGTGATTCTAGTGCCTGAAAAGAATTAGCAAACTCTCTTTTTATATAAATGTTGATAAACAATCTCTGCAGTATTTGTTAATATAAATTTTGGAAGACTTTTAGCTTTTTTTAAGGAGTTTTAAAACCTTCGAATGGTTAAGTTTTGAAAAAATCTTTTATGTTTAAAGAATTTTTGTTCATTTATTTATTTATTCATCTTTTTTCAAGAATTTAATCGTCAGTTTTAGGGGGACCTATTAATTGAAGTATTAAAAATAAAATTTCAGACATTGATGCAAGATAAGAAAATTTAAACAACGTCTATAAGTTCAGTTGGGCAATGTGCATGTGTGAATAATGTGCATGTGATGGTTTCTAAATTATATTCATGACATATTGAGGCATAAAAACTTTTTTTTCTTCTAAATACAAGTCTTTTACTCCTGCAATTCTTTTAAACTTTATTTGTTTTTTCAAATTTTTCTGTTAAAGAAATGTTTTTCAAACCAAAAATCTTTTCTTTTCAAGTTAAACAGATAATCAATTCCATTTTTTTTTCATCCACCAAAGTAAAAACAAATATTATATTTTTGTACTAATACCCCCTCCCCCCTCTCTTTCTTTTTGTAATAATTAGAAACTGCTTATAAATATGTTTTTAAAGGTTTTCTTTTCTCTTTAGCTTTGAATGTATTTAATATACTAAAGGCATTTTTAAATTTAAATGCTATAGAATTGTCTGTGTCATGTAATGTTACAAATAAAAATATGATAAATGTTTGCAACAAATGCTATAAAACAACTTAATTAAGATTCTAGTTAGGTATGTATTATGAATAATCGTACATTTACCAAAATTAGTTTCTGCACACTTTTTTTTAATGGCAATATTGCTACTAAATTGTCATTACCTGTGTAGTGATCTTGTACAAAATTTAAAATTCTGTTACAAAACCTTGGGTTCACCTGATACAAAACTGATGATTCTGATATAAAATGGTGTTTTTACTAATACAAAACTGTTCGTTCTGATACAAAATTGACATTTTTGCTTATACAAAGCTGATATAGAAATGAATTTTTGACTTTCCACCCCTGTGACTGCTTTATAGATACAAATCTTTTTATATATGGGCAGTTCTCAAAAGGTGGGAGCAAACACAGACCTCAACTTTGAAGCTTCAACACCAAATAACTTTCATTTTAATTAACTCAAAAATTTTTGAGTTAAATTATAATACTGTATAGAGACAAGAATTGACATAAATTATGGAAGAAATGCTCTTTAAATGCCCTTAAAAAAATATTTTCTTTGCTAAAAGGCGCAATTTTGGACATACCAAAACGTTAACTGAGCAAATGTACCATTAAAGAAAAATTTTTTAAAATTATTTCCATACGTTTCAAAAAAAATTTAAAGGTATGAATCTTACACTGAATAATCTTTTGTTAATATTTTACACAAATAACAAAAGTAAAGACTGATTATTCACTTTGTAAACGATTTTAGAAAATGGTAAGTTTGAAATTTGATGCATGTCCAAAATTTACGATCTTTACAATGCTATTTTTTGAGAACTAAGTATATGATGTTTTCATTTTAAAGGTGTTTATCGAGTCTCAGAATCAATTTTTAATTGTTTAAAAGTGTTTTCATAAGCTTTTATGCAGTATCTTAGAAGAAAAATAATTTTTTTTAACCGTACATGTGAGATGTCCAAATGGCGTTACGATCTTGACGCCGATAATTCTGTCCATCTTACTAATATTATATATGCGAAAGTTTGTCTGTATGGATGGATGTATGGATGTATGGATGGATGTATGGATGTTTGTTACTCTTTCACGCAAAAACTACTCAACGGATTTTGATGAAACTTTACAATAATATAGCTTATGCGTCAGAATAACACATAGGGTAGTTTTCGTCCCGTTATGGGGGGCAAAACCCCTTAGCGGGGCAATAAAACACAATTTTTGTATAAATTCTCTAATATTGGGATGAAAAAATACTTGCACATATTTACATTATATGTCCATCGAAAGCTCTGATTTTTCTGCTGAAGATGGCACCTGTTCGAAATTCCTAAGTAGAATAAAAACGAGTTATGAGCTTTTTAGATCCATGTTCGAAGGCTTTCCTCAACTCAATACAGTATTTAGTGTATCATCTCAACTCCCTGTCGATAGCGACAATTGTTGTATTGTTGACTTTCTTTGCTTTTCGTGATTGTTCAAGGCTTTTCTCAAGTCAAATCTTGAAGTAAGATTTTTGCACAAGATTGGCAAATAATACATGATTTGGCTGATGATTTTCCATTTAAACGGAACTTTAATGTAATTAATGGTTTTTATTATTATTTATGCTAATTGAACACTTACTCATTATCCAAACAACCAGCAGATCGCCAAAATTTTTGCAGAAAGATTTCCGTAGCTGATGCATTTGGCAGTTTTTTCAACGTTGCTGTTTTTGAAGCCGAAGACTACGTCACAATGTTTCTCAGCTTTCACCATGTAAACAAAATATCGCCAATCAAAGAATTTTCAAAAGACTTTTTTTACTGTGTTAAATAATCCAGCAACTAAATTAGGCAAATCCATAAACAGCACAAAAACTTCCATTAATTTTCCTTTTTGCACAATTTCAAACAATCACCAAATTTTATTACTTATTTTGGTAACATTTCGGATGAAACTGTTTAGCGCCATTTTATGGTGACCAAAAATATCTCAGCATCTGGCGACGATATCTCTGTAACGAAAATTAATATCATATCGTTTTACAAAGTAAGGAAAGAATGGGGGAGCATCATCGAAGGTACCTCGAAACGACTTTCGCAAATTCGGTAAAATCGCACCAAGAGCCACAATGATTGAAATTTCCCGAAATAACTAAAGCAAGTATAAGGGGATTACGAGCGCAGCTACTTTTTTTTAATCACTTCGTACTTAATTAGCCATACAGAGAAGGTTTTAGACTCCATGTTAAAAAAAAAGTATCAACAGATTAATCTTTTTAAACATGAGAAGATTAATTTCATGTTTTTTAAATTTGTATATGCTTTCGTTTCTAAATCAATACTACTTTGTTCTTTATACTTATTGCTATTTTAGTTTTATGGGTAAGGAAGATACTCGATTTTTAATCACGTCAAAAAGATGTGTTTTAAATTTTTTTACTTAAAACAAAAAACAAAAGCAAGTAACGATTTTTTCTAATAATTATTACTGACCCAGGCAACGCCGGGTATTTTTGCTAGTTTATTCATAATTTTTGATGATCTACTGTCTTCTAACCTCAATAAAAAACGTTATTATAATGTTATCTTCTTTAATCCATTGGTATTTTGCATAATTAATATGTTACACATTGAACAATACATAAATTACAGTAGAAGCATGGCTGGTTATGATCGAACCGAAAGCCATTTTGCGCTAAAATCGCCAAGCAAACCTCCGTTGGCGACAACACAGTATACGATAAGCTAAAGGTTACCAGAGGGGAATTCCAATTTGACAAATGTAGTTTATCGTCAGCTGTACCAGTTTTGGCGACTTTATCACCTGCGCTTGCAATTTTTTTTTTTTCCGCTTTTATTATTTTAGAATTCTTTTTCTCTTCTTTCTTTTGGAAACATAATTTAACGATCTCCAAATAGAAATACGAATTTCTTTCTTCAATAATTTTTTTAGACATCATTTTAATTCTTATGACATTAGAAAAAATATTCATTATTAAAACTGATGTCACTTTTTACAATTGTATTTTTTTTTAATTTGAAGCTTTTTTTTAAGTTTGCATCAATTTCTTCAAAATCATTCCAAAACTTTATTATATGTAAGGAGCAGCATGTATAGCCATTCAAGTATTTCATTAATATCCTCTTTATTATTAAATTGCAAAATTCAAAAAGTAGTAAATAAAATTTTCATTGGAAAAGTTAAAAATCAGATTAACAATGGTCAAAAATGGTGAAACTTATGTTATGATGATGTCCAAAATCCGTTACCTACAGGACAACGATGTCCAAAATCTGTTACCTACAGACTGCTGATTTAATTTGCTAATTAACATTTTTTACAAATACCTGCTGTCTTTTCATGTTCATATATTGTGTTCTAGGTATGCATACTATAGAATAAAAGCAAAATTGATGTCAAATTCGAAAATTTTTGAAATTGCTCTAAGTTAACTTTTTTGTCCCCACCTTTTGAGAACTGCCCATATACAGAAATAAATCTCAAAATGCTGAAAGAAAACATTTTTTAGAAATTAGAATTATTCTTTTTTCTTCTCCTTTTTGTAGCATAAAACTTAAAAAAGGGTACTTATATGAGCTTGATGTAAAAGGTCACCCTCAGGACTTCCTATAACTGATCATATAGGTGGAACTGCATCAAAGCCACTTAATATGCATTTGTCAATACAGTAAAACCTGTGAAGTTGACCACCTGTCTAAGTTGACCACTTTTTTCAGGCACAGAATTAGCCCTTATCATATAAATCAACCTCTGTAAGTTGACCACTAAAGTAGTTCACTGCAGGTGGTCAACTTACACAGGTTTTACTGTATATAAACTTATATCTCTTTATAGTAAATAAAAGTAAGGTTTCAAAGAAATTCTGGAAGGAAGTCTATGGCAGACCTGTGTCCAGGAGACCCCATAACGCCTACAGCCTTGAAATTTTGTACAAAATTACTTCAAAACCAGATGGTGTGCACCTGGGGTTTTATTTTTTTAATTCGAAATAGTTTTATAGTAATTAATTTTTTCAGCTAAAATTTTGCGTAAATTGCCTATTAATGTATATTAAAGGGGTGAAAAATTACTTTCATATATTAATATTATATATCGTTGGAAGGGGTGAAATTTTCCACGTTCTAAACAATTTGTTTCATTGCTCTAACTTAAATACGGAGGGAGTTATTTGGGTTTTTAGCTCAAACTTTTTTAGGCTTAACTAAAATTTAGGGACTAATTTCTTCTTTAAATCTATCAGTAAAAAGCGAAGGAATTGTCCCACAGTTTTCTTTTTGACGACACTGGAAAGATCAGCTTTTTTTACTTCAGATATTACTCGACCTATGGTCAAAAAATTGGGCTTCTATCTCCAAAGGAAAAAAGTTATAAGCCATTAAAAATCAAATTCGAATAATTTCATATGCCTTAAAATTATTGATGCTTTATTTGATCTTGCCATAGTTACGTCTTTTCCATTCGCTTTTTTTCTTTCTTATTCACAAACTTTAAGAATTTCGATTTTAATGGAAAATCTTAGGCTCAACTCAAGCCCTGAACTAAAGAGCAAAATATATTACTAAAGACACGAATATGAAAGCGACTTTTCAAATGTACAAAACTGCAATGTTCAGGAGCCCCTTAGCCCTTACGGCTCTGAAAGTTAGTGCAAGTTATTTTGAAACCTGGGGAAGGGGTGCTTTTTGTTCCAAAGGCGCAATGCGTTTTTAATCTGTTTCTTTTTAATTGACAATTTAAATTTTTGTGAATCAAACAAGATTGCAAAGCAATCTTCCAAGGTTGGTGAGCGTTAGCGAGTAGGGGGCAGGGCCCCCTAGTATAAATAAAAAAAAGTTTGTCGAATTTAGTACATTCAAAAAGACAGCTTGATTAGATCATAATTTTTTAAATGAGCTGAACCAATTAAAATAATAGAATCAATAAGAAGTAATAAAACTTTAAAAAAATTTTTTACTCAGAATAAAGAAGCATACAAATATGCTCAAGCAATGTACTGATGTACAACATACCTTACTTTAAAAAATCCATAATATAGAACTGTCATGTTTTTTCCTTAATTTTTGTGCCATGTATTCTAATTTTTGTATTATCTGAAATTTTTCTTCAGCTCACTTATAGCACTTTAAAGTATTCTTACATTATTTATGCTCTGATAAATTGAAATAGCTGCTTGAGGCTGGTCTCATTAGCAGTGGAAGTCTCAAGTACAATGGATCAAATTAACACTATCTCCGGCAAATGAAGTTTTAGACTGGAACACTGAAACATACATTAGCAGGCGCTTAGGGTACTTAAATCTAGATATATAATGAGAACAGAAAAAAATGATCAGCAAATTTTTAATCTGTAATTAGAAACTAACTTTAGATAAAGCTGTTTCAAGGGTGATTGTGTTTCGGATACACACCAAAGTTACGGCATTTTCCATTTGTTAATACCAAAAATCCAGTATTGTTGGTTATGCTTTATCGCCCACTTAATTTTTTTTCCTTACTGCAAATTTTCGGCAATTATATCGGAAATTATTATTGATATTCATTGTGTAGACCTGTTAAAATGCAGTTACGATATTATTTTACTTTAATATTTTTTTTATTTGCCGGTTTTATACTTTTAATGCTTTTATTTTGAAAATGTGATCCCTTTGCATTCGATATGAGAATCAAAATTTTCCTATTTTTGATGCTTATTACACTTTGTTGGGAAGTAAATAAATCAAATTCTTTTTACTTTTGTCAGAATCATAAATTTAAAATTTCAAGTGATACTCAGCATTCTTTATGACTACCAAATGTCAAAACGTAAAGTACTGAATTGTTGGTTTAATTTTATTTTTCCTTCAGCTATGTCAATAGTTATTAATAATATTTTTCATGTACCTATTAGAATACCATTCTAAACTTATTTTACTTCAATAAATTATTTTATTTGCCATTTTTATGCTTTTGGTGCATTCATTTTGAAAATGGCAACCTCTTTGCATTCGCTATGGGGATCAGATTTTCCTCATTTTTTACGATTACCACACTTTTTAGAGGCAATCAAACGAAATATCTTTTTATTTTTATAAAAGTCATCAAATATGGAAAAATTTTAAATAAAATTCCTTGCCTTTTAAGAGTGTCAAGTGTTAAACAGTTGAATGCTAAACCGCTAGCTTAATTTTATTTTTATATCTATAATTTAAGTTAGATATTTATAATATCTCTAGTTAATATTTTACTTCCATTTTAACATATTATGTGAAATCTTTGAATCAATTCATACAGTATTGATTAGGAGATTAATATATTGCATCTAGCTAATTCTTTTCCGTACTTTAAGTAACAAATGTAAATTACA